>NC_061846.1:10721953-10729453 GCF_019202785.1 Penaeus chinensis
TTGTGTTTTACCTCTTCATTTTTTTCTGCAGTCTTCTTTGGTCACATTTTCTCTTATACAGATTTTCTTATATCTTTCGTGGGAGGCCAGGACTTTAGCTTTCTTTATTAAATTAGTTAACATTTGCTTATTCATGAATGTCACCTTTAGAAGGCGTTTCTTTCCCTTTTCGAATAATCCCAAGCTCCTGTTAGCTATGATATTCTGCTCCGAGAATTCGGGATTTATGACAATGAGAATATTGACAATCAACTTCTTGTGTTCTTTGTATCGTTGCATTCTATCTCCTACAACATTTTCTTCTTGTCCCAATATGGTATGGCCTTGTTAACATCTGGCAAATTAGCAATATTTCTTGCGTGTTGCCGGAAAATGCGACTGAAATTCATTTTTCTCTACCGTCTCTACAAGCTATGTCTTTATTTCTTCCTTTGCGATCTTGATATTTTTTTCCAACTTTTTCCATTTCATTTACAGTTTCCTTTATTATAGATACATCGACCTATGTAACCGTCATTTGGTTTGCCTCTTCCATTATTTGAGGCTGGCTGCTTGACAAATTGGTTTCATTCTGCTTGACTTTGATTACTTCATCAACATTTTCTTTGCTTCGATTTGACTACAACTGCCAACATTTTGAATTTTTCATGTCATAATTTACAGTATTCTCTATCTGAATGGCTGTGTTCCTGCGCAATTCAATTCATCCATAATTACGTTTTCTTCATGTATTTCCAAACATTTTGCTACCAGGCTGTCAACCTTGGCTTCAGGAGCCTTAATTCTGCCGCTGCTTCCCATATGTTCATTTTCCTGGTCTGATCTTAATGGTTTCCCATAAAACAAACACAAGCACCGAGCTGTACTCACGGCAGTTTTCATTCTGCGCGAAACGCTTACCAGGCAGGACTTGCGCTCACTTCTCGCCTCCCCTTACCTTCGCTCTCATGTTCCGACTCACAAAGCCATACTACCTTTTCCAGTGTTTTACTTATTCGTACTCTTTATAAGCTAAATTATTCTTTCAACATGAGTTAAACACAATTATAGAACCCATGGATCAGACTAGATCAATCTTTGCTCGATCTTCTCCGTATTTAATATGCAAGAGGCTGTACTGCACTAATGCGATGCACTGCACTCTCCGCGCGCGCACGATATATATATATATATATATATATATATATATATATATGTGTGTGTGTGTGTGTGTGTGTGTGTGTGTGTGTGTGTGTGTGTAGGGAGATAGATGTAGATATGCATATGTGTGTGTGTGTGTGTGTGTATTATATATGTTTGTAAGGGTATATGAATAAATGAATATGAATTAGTATATATATATATATATATATATATATATATTATATGTACAAATATAATATACATGAATATATATGTATATATATATATACATACATATACACACATACATAAATACATATATATACACATACACACCCACTCACACACAGAAACATACGTGTGCGTGTATATATATATATATATATATATATATATATATATATGAATCTATATATATATGAATATATATATATATATATATATATATATTCATGTATATATATGAATATATATATATTCATGTATATATATGAATATATATACATATATATATTCATGTATATATATTCATTTGTATATGTATCCATATGTATATATATATATATATATATATATATATATATATATATATGTATATATATATATTCATGTGTGTATATATATATGTATATGTAAATATATGCATATATATATATATATATATATATATATATATATATATATATGCATATATATATATGTACATGTATATATATATGCATATATATATATATATATATATATATATATATATATTCATATATATACATACATACACACACACACATATGTGTATATATATATGCCATATATATTATTATTTATATATTTCATTTTATATTATATATCTGTGTGTATGTGTGTGTGTGTGTGTGTGTGTGTGTGTGTGTGTGTGTGTGTGTGTGTGTGTGTGTGTGTGTGTGTGTGTATCAAGTGAATTCAAATTCTCACCTAAATTCCCTAAAGACAAGGGCAATATTAAAGGACATGTATAAAAAAACGAACAAAAATCATGCTACTGAAAAGAGAACATTGAGATAATTGTGTGAGAAATCACGAGAAAACTATAGCATGAAATACAGTAACATTAATTCAGAAAGAAGTACAAGGCTGAAATAGTCTTAGAAATAAGGCAAAGATAAGAAAAGAAAAAAGATGAATATATGAATAAAGTAACAAATATATATAAATGTAATAAAAACAGGGATATATTTACTTTAGTTCCTCCATATAATTCGAGTCTCGGTTTTCTCTGACGTTCTTTGAGAATTAATAAAATCAACACACCTTTTTATACTCCCTAGCATCACTGTTGTTGTTGTTGTTATTATCGTTATTATTATCATTATCATTATCATCACTATCATAACTATTAGTATCATCATCATTATCATTATCATGATCATTATTATTACTTTCATTATTATTTGTATTATTATTAGTAGTAGTAGTATTTTTTTTTTTGTTTTTGATTGTTTTACTGCTGGTTTTATCTATATAATTATTGTTAGTATAATTGCAATCATCATTATTATTGACAAATCATATTTTTCACTTTAATAAGCTCAATCCCGGTTCTTTAAGATTTCAAATTTTATTATAGATTTCAGATTTTACAGTCGATCGCTGTATCACTGCTTGTGTCCATTAACGGGAACATTTCATTTCACTTCCTTATCGCTGTTTTATTGGTTGTATTTTGTTAATTATCTTAATTCAAAATTTCGTTCCGTGCATTTTAATCTTCATCGCCACCGCAGTATGTGCAT
This sequence comes from Penaeus chinensis, assembly GCF_019202785.1. Classification (NCBI taxonomy): domain Eukaryota; kingdom Metazoa; phylum Arthropoda; class Malacostraca; order Decapoda; family Penaeidae; genus Penaeus; species Penaeus chinensis. The sequence goes on from NC_061846.1 coordinate 10,724,845, forward strand.
TACCTAGCGTTGCATTTCAAGAAAACTCTCCTTGTGACTTTAGCTCGAATTTGTGTTAACTCAATGTGACGAAGTGATTTAGCCACTCCTCTTTTGGATTCACTGGCTGGAACCCGGCACTGAGCATTTCCAGCTCATTTAGCAATTAAGTACAAGGTCATAAGACTTGATATAGTTTGGTCGATAGTGTCATATATATAGAATATACATGCGAAGGAAACGAACGAGTATCATTGACTCTTCCTTTTTGTATGCAAAATCTCGGGTCAGATTAGGTAGACATAATTATGTATATTTGTTTCATATGTCCTGAACACAGCGCTGGTGGCAAAAAAAAAGTCGATTTTCGTGATTTTGTGTTGTCATCTTAATAAATTGGGCATTTGGTAAAGGAATCATAAATGGCCGACTAATCATTTGACCATGAAATAGGCGATGAATCAAAAGATTGCATCTACAAAGTTTACTATCTTTGATGAGAGACATTGGAATATACCATTTGAAGGAACGAAATATAGTGTTTTGTATGTAAAACTGAGCGTGTTATTTACTCTACATACATAACACTGAAACTACACACTTCCAAACTCTCACGCCCTAGTAACCACTAAACTATATTCCTCCAATACGACCTCCACACGGGCACTCCCGTATGGCACTCCCGTGAGTGGTAGCAGCTCATGTTACGCTATGCATCTTGTGGGACGTTGCCAAGACTTGTCTTTAGTGAGACATGATTTTCATTCTGTCTCCTATGACTGGATAAAAGAAAGTTATAGATAAAATTGGATAAAGTTTGTAACAAGATTCCAAATAAATACACTGCCCTAACACTGTAAATAACGCATAATATATATAGTTAATATGATAACGCAGCTAATTAGAAGAAACCTAAGATCATGAACCAAAAATTCCGATAAATCTTACTACTAATTCAATGATATTACACATTTAATATACTTAAATGTATCATGGCAGTTCTATGAATGTTGGTCTTGCATCACCCATGAAGGAGCGCAACGCCATTGCTTTTTTACGAATAGGATATAACAAATATTACAGGAAAACATGTTGGAAGCATCTCTGTTAATGTCTGACAATAAAGCAAGAACAGCTTTCAAGTTCCCTTAATCTTTTCGATGCGACTTCATCCTCGACATGTAATATTGCATTCTAAACGTCAGTAAAACTTTGAGATCTATCGTGATTGATTGTCGAACGTTAATCGAACCGTTGCCAATATTTTTTTCGCCAATATTCTGAAAAAAGGCAGGACGCACTTATGCTGTGAAAAATGTATACTATCACTTAATTGTATCATACTAAATATTTACTATTATCGCCATTGCTAGGATTTATTACTCTGTTGTTTTTACTGTCTTGTAACATGAACTATCACTATAGGATCTATAACAGTGTAAATGTTTGCTCTAATTAGCAGCGTTAACTTAGAGATGAAGTAACAGTGCGATTCGTAAATGAAATTCTACGAACAGCATTAGGTCTTTCATGAATACCGACCCTGGTCTCCCCTTCCCCATATACATCAAATTCCTTCTTCCACTTAAGGGAATGTCCACGTTAACAGGTGGTAAGTGAAGTTGCTAGAGACCCATATCCTTTGTCTATCCTTCAGTTGGTTTTGACTACGAAATGTACTTTGTGATATTATTTTACAAATGGTTGAGTCGTTCGTTACTTCCCAGGTTCTCACAGTCCCCCTAGATGCAGTGAATTTAGCTCCACAGTCATCGATGAGTCGAGCGTTCGCTTGGCGAAGTTCCTCGACTTCCCTCTGCATCCTTTCCTCGCCGAAGGCCTTGACTTTCTCCTCGAAGATTTCCCTGAAGAACTTGTACAGCAGAACATCCTGCCTGTTAAGCTGCCGAAGCCTGTCCTTCTGCGCCTCCGAGAGCTCGGCCCTGTATTCGGAACTCCGAACCTTGGCATTGGCGTAAGCGACGTCCTCTTTGTTCCAGCATATGAGGTGCTTCAGAAGGACCAGCGACTTGTCGAACCTCTCAGCAACCATCACAAGGTCGAAGCTCTCATTCAGCCATTTTGCCTTGCTAAGTACTTCACCTTCTGGTACGTCATCGCGTGGGTCTTTGACTCCAAAAGATTTCGCAATCAGATTGGATTTTTCTTTATGGCTTGGTGTATAGGTAGACACTACAAGGAAGGCCGTAAGATCCAAGTGAAATGTCTAAGAAAGAGAACTTATCCAGTTAGTTTATTAATCCTGGAATAATCGTTTGTGTATAAACCAAATTATGGACACATGCCTAATGTACCATATCATTATTTACTTGCTGACCTTTTCAACATTTCCATAATACCACACAGACTCAAAGCGAGATGCTGGTTCTCGTACAGTTGCAACATATTTGGCCGATACTTTCATCACCTGTAATATCATTCCAGTGGCTTAAAGTAAGCATAAACTGCTAAACTGAAGAAGATAATAATTTGTTTATCTGTACAAACTGAATGTCCCCAAACTTTGAAATGACTCAAATACCTCTCTTTATAATGATTACTTATCACGATGTTTTGCTAAGTTAAAGTGTTTATCACTTAGCAGAGAATATACATTATTTGCTAGAAGATGGAGATTCTGAGTCAGTCAAAGAACACAGACGCTCTGCTCCTTCCTTACTGAATTGTGTATGGGACACGACCATGTTGTAGCGACCGTCGGGGGACCCATTATACTCAGGCGACAAAATCCTGGGAGATATAGGTTCCGATATGTAGCGGAAAGGCAGGGCAAATGTCTGGCCGTGCTTGACTCCATATCTGTTTGGAATATATCCAATAAGTTAGACAAGCTCTAGGATTTTATAATTTGACAATATTTTAATTTATCTCTAAGACTTTCTCACTTCCCTCCTCCTCTCTTTAATATCCATCGTCCTTCACTTTTTTCTCACATTTACATCTTCTCTTACCCACTCCGATCTTCCCTTCTCTTTGTTTCTTCTATTATCTATATCTGTGTTCTTTGTACCTTTCTGGAGCCTTTACTCACGCGATTAAAATCTGTGAAATAGTCGAAGAGGCGCAATTCGGTGTCTTGAGGAAGTATATTGAATTTCGAGGCACACAAGACTAGTTTTCTCGCAGGTTCAGATGACATCGACTGCATCATTGTTGAATTATCAGCACTGTATGAAGATGGGTTCCATTAGTTTCTTAGTGAACAATACATATTTTCAAAAATCAATTCACTGATGATTAATCCACTGTGAATTTGTATGCAAAGGCTAAATATCTTTTTGAAGTAATGAAGCTTGTAAACAGTCTCTTTTTTGTTCTGCACACATGCCGCTTAAGATAACAGACAGATATTATCTAATGCAAATCGTGGAAAAATATGGCCTACGGCCTTGTTGCCTAATGCTGAGATTTCTAAGTATGAAACGGCATAGTCTTATAATGATTTGATGTATGTAATCCTATGACATGAAATTATGAAATAGTTACTGAGGAAAATATTTCTACTGAATTGTGTTCTATCATATTTCCATAAATCAGTTCTAAGAACAGTTCACAGAAAGGTCTCAACCCCTTCAAAAATACAGTGTTGCTAACTCTTGGTCTAATGAAATAAGAATACATATTGATACTCAATATATTAAATAATCATGCAAATTAGCTCCTTGAACTGCATTAGTCAAGAAATGAAAACGCTGATACCTGATCTCACTAAAGACTAACAGTTTTAGTGTGTTTATTCGAATATCTCGGCCCCCTAATAAATATGACACATAGTCTACGTAATTTAAGGAGTCCCTCTCTCAACAGTCCATTTAAAACAAACACAAAACCTCTCCTTTGTTGCTCTTTCTGTCTACAATAGCTGCAGAATTAACAAGTGCAACATTAAGAATGAGCATGACTATCATAGCACGTTTTGCCAAGATGGTTAGGGCATCACGCTGCCTCGCAGAATCATCAGGTGAAGACAGACTCACAGCCACAAGCTGGTGCTGCAGATATCTAGCTGTCAAGCTAGTCTTCTAAATAACTGTGGCATAGCCCTCCACCAACTAGGAAACCTTAACGCTGTCTCTTTTGCAATCTTAAAAGTTTTTTTAACTGGCTACACAGGCAGGTGGAACTTGAGCATTAATGACTACACTACATTGGCAGAGCATGGTGACTGGTAATAGATTATTATCTTGAAAATGGGAAACTTTTATCATTTTCAAGAAGAGTAAGTAGATGTTTTTCTATTTTTCAAAAGAAGACGCCTATAAACACCAACCCCTGAATCTCTATAATGTATTAAATCCTGTTAAGTATTGTTTTTGTTGAGTCTGTAAAAATCATTACGTTTGCACGTTTATATCTTTCAGATCTCCATATATTTTGTAAGCTAATTTTAACCCTGAAATTGCCCTTGCTGTTACTAAACCGCGGCCAATTTGCGCCGTCCATCGACCTTAGGGTACATCAACTAGAAAGGTTTTCGGTTGTTTCAAGGCCTTCCTGTTTTAGCTACACGTGATGTGGGTGTCGGTTTCGTGATGTGGCTGTTGGTTCGAGATAAAGCGTTATTCGTCGTAGCAGCAAAACATTATTGCCGGCAGCCTATTTTCATATT
>NC_061846.1:10736953-10741953 GCF_019202785.1 Penaeus chinensis
AGCGTAACTGTACATACGGCTTAACACATTTAGGGGGAAGATAGAGAAAAGAAATGAAAAATGCCCAAAATGCGTACTCACAACAGGTTCTGAAGACATGGTCGTGGGAGTGATGGTTCGAGCAGTAACCAGAGGCTGTGTGTCCATGTTGCGAGCCAAAAGGACGCAACGACCGCCCTGCCACCAGACTGTAAAGGCTCTATATAGATTGACCTTAAACAGTGACAACAGGAGTGATAGTTAACGCAAGTATGGCTCACACACCAGTTATGGTAAAGCACGGACGTCTCTTGCGGGTGTGTCACGGTCATTATTGACCCCGCAAGCTCCAGGCAGGGATGGTCGAGCGGATTTCGGCTACTGTGAGTCCCTGTTGCGTGCCAAAAGGACGCAACTACACCGCTGCTACTAGACTGTCATGGCTATTTAGACGCCTTAAACAAATGGTTTAGCAGGAGTGGTAAAAGGGAACAGTTTGCTTAACCTCATTTATTAAGAGTAAGCAACACAGATATAGATCACACGATACAAGTCTTGGTAAGGCGTTGTGGGGGGAGGGGGGGGGGGGGGCGGACGGCTGGCTCGGCGCCCGGCCTTGACCCCGCAGGCTTTAGGCAGGAACTTTCCCTGACCTGGGTCATCCTTGGCCTTTTATACCCGGGAGTGCACGTGGGGCAGTTATTATTATCTGCCACGCGGCAGCCCGGGTCACGCTTGTGTGCGGCCCCTTGCCCACCGCGTGGGCTCGCCAGCGTGTCAGCCAGCGAGCCACGTGGGAGCCATAGCGTATACGTGCTTATGTACACAGTATAAATATATATATAGACAGATAAATATAAATATATACACACTCATGTATGTGTGTGTGTGTGTGTGTGTGTATGTGTGTATATATATATATATATATATATATATGTATATATCTGTGTGTGCATGTGTGTGTATATATAAGTATGTGTATTTAAACATTTAGATATATGTTTGTATATATATATGTATGTATAAATATATATATATATATATATATATATATAAATGTGTGTGTGTGTGGGTGGGTGGGGGGGGGGGGGGCATGAATAAATACACAAACACATATATATATACACCTATATATGCATATATATGTATATATAAATGCACACACACACACACACATACATATATATATATATATATATATATACATATATATATATGCATGTATATACACATACATATATATACAAATACATGGCTGTCGGCCCATCTCTAGCTCTTAGCGACTTGTCTAGTTGAGCTGCCCAGGCCATGACCTGCTGGGTAGTTCCACGGGCATCCTCCACACAGGATTGGCTCGCAAAGAGGCAAACTGATGGGCATGTCATCCACAGGGAAACGAGCTAGGTATCCAAATAGTCTGAGCTGGCGATTATGCAAGTAACAGGTCCTATGCCGGTTTCACGGCGTAGCCGACGGCTGATGTTCCTGCCAACTGTATCTCATGATCTGGCATAGAGACTTCCTACAAAAGGCATCGAGACGAGACTCTAAGGCACTAGATAGCGTCCAGGTTTCGCTTCCATATAGCAAAACTAATAGTATCAAGGCCTTGAAGGCACGTAGCTTGGTCCCTCTGCATAGGTACCATCTCCAAATGCTCTTCTTGACCGAATTCATGGCTCCTGCTGCTAAGCCAGTCCGTTTCCCGACTTCTTGCTCTGACAGACCAGCGGCATGGACTACGCTACCAAGATAAATAAAATTCTTTGTAACTTCATTGTCTTCACCGCGAGCATGTATTAACTGAACTGATTCCCCTAACAGGTCCTCAAAAAATGAGACCATGAAACCTCTAGGCTTAAGGGCTTTGCCTCATTGCTGGATACATCAATAGCCGCTACCAGTGATTCCAAAGACTAGGATAGGATATCAAAATCGTCGGCAAAGTCGAAGTCGGTAACATTGATATTGCCCAGTGTTGCTCCACACTGGCTTTGGATAGTAGCTCTGTCCATTATCCAGTACAAACTGCCAAACAGCAAGTGTTGAAATGTGTTAGTGCAAGAACACAGCCTTCCCTCACTCCTGAATTAACAGGGAAGTTTGACAGGCCCCACCACACTTTACAGCACTTTCAGTACCACTTTCAGTACTCTCTCTCTCTAATATATATATATATATATATATGTATATATACAGTATATTATGTACAGTGTACAGTATATATATATATATATATATATATATATATATAAGAGATCGGATGATAGCGACGGAACAAATACTAGAAGTAGAAGATATACTTCGGAGCATCAAAAAGAAAAATGGCAATGGGCAGGTCATAAATGGACAAAGAAACAGACTGGGCTATAGATAACATATATAATATATATATGCATATGTATAAATATATATATGCATATACATAAATATATATATGTAATATACATATATGTGTATATATATACATACATATATATATGTATACATATATATCTATATACTTATATATACATATATGCATATGTGTGTATATATACATATATATATGCACACATACACACACAAACACACACACACACACATACACACACACACATATATATATATATATATATATTGTAGCGCCCTCTGGGAACCACTCAAATATTTCATCCAGATGGGCACTATCTGTTAATTCCTTTCTGGGGTTTCTCTAAAAGTTATCTTCAGAACCCACACCATAAAAGAAGAAGAATCATACAGGGTATTTATGATCTAATTTCAGCCTTAGAGGTAACTGAGAGAAGGGGTAATATCAAAACATAAACATACATTTACCAAAATGTCCAGGTACTCCAACCTGTCACTCTTTACACAAGTTGTTCTTCTCAGCTATCTTCTTTCCTTTTCATCCATTTCCTGGGCTCCCCAAAGATGTTATTTTCTTTCATTCTTGTGCACAGCACCAGGAACGAATAAATCCAATCTTCAGCAAAACCAAATAAAAACAAAACAAAAACATAAAAAACTAAAAATAATTAAAAACATAAACCCATTTCCTAGAAAAGAAACAATATTCTAGTTTAGGAATGATAAAACAATATAAAGTTATAAATCTAAACAAAATATATCTTGCAAACAAACAAATTATGTATAGCATTTATGTTAGTATATATGATCTGAGTAATTGTATGCACATTATAGTAATTTTTGACTAAACATCATTTCAATAGTATACAAATATAAATATTAAGAACACTTACGCTTTGAATGGGTTTTAAATTCTTAATAATAATGAGAGAGACACATCGGGATATTGTTCAAGTGCCATGTGCCAGCCTCGAGCTGTGAAGAAGACATACTATTTATCTCTAATTTCTAGTTTGATCTCAACTATTTACTTTCTTTTGTTCTATAAATCAAATATATAGTATTTTATGATTTTATTAATTATATGATTACATTTGAATATTCTTACCTCGGATATTTCATGATAATCTAAAAGACTTTCAGGCTATTGTATGGCACTCTTCTTTGATCTCTCTCTCTCTATGATTATGGCAATAGTATCAGGCTTTAGTACTGTATATATTTCAAAATTTAAAGTCTACTCAGATCACATATATTACAAACATATAGTTCTTCTTAACCTAGACATGCATAATTTACAGAACTTAAATGATTTTTTTCCAATAACTAAAATAGTACATATTGTTTTCTTCATCAAAATATCAATTATACAACCTTTATATAACAGTACTATTGACATATAACAGTGTACCCTTTAAATAAAGAGAATGTATGGTGGGGTAACAAAAAAACTTTATATTTAATATAGTATATTTTACAATTTCCTAATCTTAATAAAAAAATTAAAAATATAGAAATATATAAACTTTATGTAAAACTAATAACATAAAGTGTCCTCTTTCTAGAAAGATAATTAATATGCATAAAGACCAAGTGAGGTATATACAGGGTGGTTTCTAGAGGAATTTTTGGGTCATTCTAACTCCACCTCCCTTGTGCATACAGTATGTTTATATTGATATATATATGTATATATACATATATATATTATATATATTTATTTATATATATATATTTGAAAATGTATGAATGAGAAGTGAAGTACTTCTCATATATATATATATATATATATATATATATATATGAAAAGGAAGCACTATCACTAGGCTTGAACATCTGCCTACGACGTAAGAAAATGGGTTTTGTTAATTCTTTTATTCCTTTTGAAAGAATTTGCCATTTACTGAAGAGCCGTAGTATCTGTGGAGACACTTGTAATTCAATCTATAGGAAAATATATTTTATCTATGTACAGTAAAAACGGGAAACGTCTTATTCATCTGAGTTCACTAGACAAGTCTCTGACAATCTTCAAAATTTAAAGTCAGACAAATATTGTAATAACAAAACCTGATGAAGGAAGGGGCATAATCTTATTGTCTTTGTTCACGAACGTACCTCTTGAAGAGACCACACAAATTATCACTAACAATACTACAGTTGAATCCCTTTCCAATTTGGTTCGAAAAGAAAACAGTTAATTTTTCTTTGAAATATTGTCCAAAATATTCAGTTTTTACTTTTGACAACCGCCTGTACACTCAGATTGATGATGTTGCTATGGGTTCTCCCACTGGCCCTAGTAATGTTAATGTTTTTTCTAAAAAAAAAAAAAAAAAAAAAAAAAATTGCTTCAAAACTGCCCACTAGTATTTAAACCCTTGTTTTACAAAAGATACATAGATGATACTTTTCTTTTGTTCAAACCCCGATCACATGTACAACTGTTCCTATCCTACCTTAATGACCAACACTGTAACATTAAGTTTACCTGTGAAAATGAAAAAGAAAACCAACTTTCCTCTTTTGATACGCTTATCACCAAAGAAAACGGTCGACTGTACACTACTGTTTATCGAAAACCTGCTTTTACTGGTTTGCAAATGCATTATGTGAGCTACGCAGAAGTACAAGGTTAATAGCATATCCACCTTAATTAATAGAGCTTT
>NC_061846.1:10746953-10754453 GCF_019202785.1 Penaeus chinensis
TACATTTTTAGTTGTTTATGGTGTGTTTTAGCGGTCTTTTTTGTTTGTACATACGTCCCCTATTGTTTCATCTATTTTTCGTTTTGTTTCGCTTCATTTAAGATTTTTATAATTTTGAACTGTTATTTCTTGCCTTGTCTGGCTCCAATGCATTTATTTTGTTTTGTTCCTTGATGAAGACGGTCGTCTTTGAAACGTTCGCAAAATAAAGATGTTCGTCACAGCCTTGGTTATCATTTTCATATATATATATATATATATATATATATATATATATATATATATATATATATACACACACACAAATATGTACATACATATGCGTACAGATGAGAACAGGTTAGAAACATATGAACGAAAATTGAAATGATATTTTTATCTCTCCATAGGGAATCTTGCTACTGATAAGGTATCTAATGGAGCTTTCTGAATATTTCCTTTATGGCGCAAGCCTGGAAATACGATCAAGACTCTTTCAACATATTTGGAGAGTAATGCATATCTCTGAGATTAAGGTAAGTTCGGTGAGCACCACGATGAGCAGCTAAAGGAGGCCCATGTGCAAGCTTAAGTGCCATAGCTCTGAGAGACTGAGGAACCACCAGCTGATGAATGGTCCGGTCTGTGAGGTGTCTGATATGGTACAACACTCCCTGCTGTAATTCAAATTCAGATAGAGTTAGTGGTAGCCGTTTCTTAGGTAAAGATTCATCCCGAAGTTATGAAATGACTTCAGCCCAAAAAGGATCAACCATTTGAACTTCCCTAAGTCTTGCAGGCTCCATATGTGTGATGTCAACTACAGTACAGGGTCGTGTCCCCAAGTAAAGGGTGTATCCTTCTTTAGAAGATGAATTAAAGGGGCTACTAATGTAGCACATCCATCTACGTGCTTCCTGAAAAAGCCTGTTGCACCAAGGAAGCATCATTCTTAGAAGCATTCATCTCAGCAATACATGTCACCTTAGATGGATCAGGGGCTACCCCTTCACCAGAAACTTCAAAACTTAGGAAACGGTTCTTGTTCTTAGCAAAGTTACACTTTGAAAGGTTTTAACTTGAGACCGGCTCTAGAGAGAAGACTAAGCGTCTTGAGCACAAGATGTTGATCAGATGAGGCACTGTATATTACTATATCATCAAGCCCGAAGAGTAAGCACTTAAACTGAAAGCTGAAAGCTTTTTTAGACCGGTCTTCTGGCCTTAATTCCATGGTCCAATAAGCGGCTCTAGTATCTAAACATGTAGATACAGATGTGTGTATCCATCACTGTACTGATGGATACAGAAACAACACATCTTCCAACTTAGAACGAGACTCGCTACGAAGGCAAGTTAGTGAAGGATCTAAATCGGGAAGTCCTTGTGACAAAACTTCACTCTTATGATTTACAATTTTTGTTTGGTTATCATGTGTAGGTACTGCACAGGCGGCTAATGAAGAGAGGTCAAACTCAGGGAAGATGGTGAAACGGTCATCCTCATACCCCAAATAATAGAGGCCATAAGCACAATCGAAGTCATCCTCCGCAAAGGATGGCTCAAAATCTTCTGGCTCTACCCAGGGATTCCTCAACCTGTGTGATGCCCGACAACCCTGGGGATTCCTCAACCAGAAGAAGAGAGCCAGCTTCACCACCATCACTGGTGCCAACTTCTCTTTCTGACACACCATAAACATCACCTAGCTTCTTACCATTTTTAAGAGTGAGTGAGCTCGTGCCAAGATTAATGACCCAAATATCGCATTCTCTTTGTGGCGTAATTCTTGCAGCACAGTTTGGAACCATAAATACAGGACCACCTTGAGCTTCTAGAAATGCTGTATCTCCTGTACCATTTCCAGACCTAATCTGACAAACTTGGCAGCTTTAAACGTGGTTGTATGAACGTGAGCATGATGGGAATTAACCAAGAAAGTGTCTGCCAGATGTTTTTGAATGTGGCAAGTCTTGTTTGCACTGGCTGTGTTCATAGAGACTGCTGTGTCTGTACACTCATCTAGTTCTGTGATGAACACATTCAGTGCTGAACCAAGACTTACATGCAATGACTGTGTGTGTGCGAAGTGTGCTGGCAAGTGACACTTATTAATGATGACATAAGCTGAATGAGGGCTGGTATGATGAGCAAGTGTGAAATTGACACTCCCTAACAAGTCCATACCAGGCAAAATGTCACCTTGGAATGTTAAATTCTCGACACAAAGAAGCCTACGAGTAATCATAATCCAGGGAGAAATGAAAAATCTGAGTTTTACCTTGCATGAGGCTTCTTCTAGGACCCCTGATACTTACTAGTTGGGTATTTCTTATATCCACACATCCATTGCAAAATTGAGGACTTTACAATGGAGCCAACATCAACAAATGCTAATACAAAGGAGCTACTGCCATTAATTGGCACAACTGGTCTCCCTGACTAGTGACTGAGTGAGTCTGCTGGGGTTCTCAACACTGATTACCCCTCGAAAGTATCCGACGTTGACTAGGGTTGGTCGGTGCCGGCGTTCAGGAAAGGGACTGTTGGCTGCTCTGTCCCCTTGCTGCCTACAATTAAAACATGCAGTAGCGTTATTTGCTGCACATCATTCATGTACGCAGTATGTGAAACTTGCATCACGTGTGTGTGTGTGACATTGACATACCGCCGAGACTGCTTCTTTCTAGCTAGTGTGGGTTCAGGCTGAGAAGAATGTGTCATACTGACAGATGCCCTTTCTAGTATTATGATGAGAGCTCGCCCTCTATGATAGTTAAAAAGTCTCTCAGCCAGTTTGGGTCGGCCTGAAGGAACATTCAGTGAATGAACTGTTCAGGATTGCCAATAGAGTCGGTGTGATCACGATAACCCTGATATACATGTGCTTCAAGAGAAGTAAAATAATTTAGAGGAGCCTGCTCAGTTGTCATCTTATGACTATCAAGCACCTTGAAAAAGTCTGACAAGCTATATGTTCCCCGAAACTTCCTATGCAATGCAGCTTTAAAAGGAAACCAATTTCACAAGCACATCAATAGCAGGACCACTGACAATAAGATCTGCATTGCCCCTGCAGTGAGCCTTAGCAGTTCTGTGAAGTGCCTCGTCTGTTGCAGGCCGAGTGGCTCTGATCCAGGTTTCAAGTTCCTGGTTTCTCTTTAGCAGGTTATTAGCCAAAGTTTCACCGCGAAATATCGGAATGGAGTCCCTGTTAACTATATAAGCGGGAGGACCTACAGCTTAGACACCATTAGGGAAAGTCGGTAATGGAGCAGGATGAATGGCATGGCATCGTTAGGATGCTGTGGCTGATTTAAATGCAGTATATGAACCGGCCTATCATGGGGTAACCCTTGCGCAATCAATGGAATCTAAGGTGGGAATCTGTTCCCTACGTTCCTCTAACGAACTTTCACTCTTTATGTTCACATCAATTTCACTTTCATGTCCTACAACACTCGCTCTTCCGTGCTCTTTCATCTCTTTCTCACCAATCTTCCTCTCTAACCTTTCATTCGTACTTTTTGTTTCTCTTAGCTCCACTTCCAAATCATCGTGCTTATTCTTCAGTTCTCTCAACTCTGATCTTATACTATGCAACATGTTCTTAATTTCCTCATGCATCAAGAGGTTTCGGGAAATTTCGACAATATCGTGGCGTGCCTAGAAATACAAATATATGTTGAAGATATGTTTGAATGTGTCATCATAATCATTATTACAAATCGTATGGGGAACTATCAGATAATCTTATCTCGCCGCTAGCCCCCAATTGTGATAGATATACTGTCGCTCATGCTATTCTTGCAATATTTATTACCATGTTTAATATATCAAGATTGCAATAGTGTAATGTATAAATTCATTAGCATAAGTTCTGATATCAAGTGAGCTTCTAGCTCATGCTTGGCAGAACTCACAGTTCCAGAGTTCCCCTGGGGTAATAATGGAACGAACGTAGCTTAGCGAAGCGAAGTGGTAGGTGGGTGGTAGCGAGCGGTAATACTTCGCCTGCTCGCACGTAATCCACAGTATTTATTAACGCAAAGATGAAATGAAAGCCTGGCCTTAGAGTAAAACTAAAATGGAAATAAAGGCAAAACTAAAGCAACACGTAAGTAAAATCATATGAAATATCACTGAAGATATAAAAGGTAAAAGATATAAAAGGTAAAAGTAAAAGATGTAACTAAGAACAAGAATTAAAACACTAAAATGGCTGGCTAAAACTGTTTACGTGGACGGCTAATAAGTGGCAGAGAAACTTGCAAAATATGCATTTAGCGCTTAAGAAACATGCATGTAGTGATCCAGGGGGTCGATTAATCACACTGGCCCTACTACATGTACAAAAATAAAATCATATAAATGACAAAACAAAAGTAGAGGGATAATTAATTGTGTGTCATATATATTCCCTGTGAAGGAACCATCGTTCGTTGATGGTAGTGGGAAGCAATTATTCCGACGAGAGAAAAAGAAAAGAAAATCTACGTTTACCCCATGTTGAAACTTAGTGTAGACTGTCTCCATCTACCACATTCTTTATTTGGCCGTTGAAAACCTCGTAAGCCAAGACGAATCCCTGGGAAGAAAAACGCAAAAGGCTGAGCAGGACGTTTATTGCCTGTCAGTGACGGAGCCTCACTAACTTTCTTCGCGGCTCACCTGAGCACCTTGCAGGTGGTTCACAAGCCGAAGGGGGTCGTCAGGCTGCCCGCTTGTAGTTTAGTATTTCTAACGCGCGGGAATAATTAATTAAGCGCTTATTTTATTACCGATTCACTACATTCAAACCGCATAAAATAGTAGATGTTTGGGCAAAATGAACAGCCAACTACTTATTTTCTAAGTATGAACCTGCGACGGTTGTGGTATGTCACTTTAAAGTTCCTTGGGTACTTAAAAACAAGTAAAAAAAAATAAAAAAAAATTAGTGCCAATGATAAATGAGTAACACCGAGATGTAAAAATGAGGCATGGTTTAGGGATTTATGTATGGGGAGAAAGCAGGCAAGTAAGCTCGTTAAGAAAGCAGACTAATGAGTATGCATATCGTTTTGTAGTTAAATGCTGCAATGATGCATGGAGACGGATTCCTCATTGCATATGTATATATAAATTATATATATATATATATATATATATATATATATATATATATATATAATATGCATATATACGTATACATATATATATATATATATATATATATATATATATATATATATATATATGCACGTATATATGCATGTATATTTGTGTGTGTGTGTGTGTGTGTGTGTGTGTGTGTGTGTGTGTGTGTGTGTGTGTGTGTGTGTGTGTGTGTGTGTGTGTGTGTTTGTATGTGTATGTGTAATGAGCACAAGGGATGTGAAGTTAGAATGACCCAAAAATTCGTCTAGAAACCACCCTGTGTATACCTTACTTGGTCTTTATGCATATGTATTACTTATGTATACCTCAGTTTTTGTCTTTAGCTATGTAAGATAAAAGTACTTGATTATTTTTCTAGAAAGATGATACTTTATTTTATTAGTTTTACATGAATTCTACATATTTCCATATTAGTTTTCTACTAAGATTGGGAAATTGTAAAATATAATAGTTTACCATACAAAGTATAAGTTTTTTTGTTACCCCCCCCCCCCCAATACATTCTCTTTATTTAAAGGTTACACTGTTATATTTCAATAGTACCGTTATATTAAGGTTGTATAATTGATAATTTGATGAAGAAAACAATATGTACTATTTTTGTTATTGGAAAGATTCATTTAAATTCTGAAAATTATGCATGTATAGATTAAGAAGAACTATATGTTTGTACCATATGTGATCTGAGTAGACTTTAATTTTTTTGAAATATATACAGTACTTAAACCTAATACTATTGCTATGATCATAGAGAGAGAGAGAAATCAGAGAAGAGTGCCATACATCAGCCTGAAAGTCTTTTAGATTATCGTTAAATATCCGAGGCAAGAAAGAATATTCAGCTGTAATTATATAATTAATAAAATCATGAAATACTATACATTTGATTTATAGAACAAAAGAAAGTAAATATTTGAGATCAAACTGAAAATTAGAGATAAATAGTATGTCTTCTTCACAACTCGAGGCTGGTACATGGCACTTGAACACCACCCCGATGTGTCTCTCATTATTATTAAGAATTTAATACCCATTCAAAGAGTAAGTGCTCTTAACATTAATAATTGTATACTGTTAAAATGATGTTTAGTCAAAATTTACTATAATGTGCATAAAATTACTCAGATCGTATATAATGACATAAATGTTAAACATAATCTGTTTGTTTGCAAGAAATATTTTGTTCTTTCAAGAAATGATTTGCTTAGATTTATAACTTTATATTGTTTTATCATTCCTAAACTAGAATAATTGTTTCTTTTCTAGGAATGGGTTTATGTTTATGTTTTGTTTTACTTTGGTTTTGCTGAATATTGGATTTATTTGTTCCTGGTGCTGTGCACATGGATGGAAGAAAATAACATCTTTTAGAGACCAGGAAATGGATGAAGAAAAGGAAAGAAGAAAGCTGAGAAGAACAGCTAGTGTAAAGAGTGACAGGTTGGAGTACCTGGACATTTTGGTAAATGTATGTTTATTTTATTGTAAAAGAGTAATGATTTATGATTCATAATGTCAACTAAAATTTGTAAGCTCATTAAGCCTTTCTCTCAGTTACCTCTATGGCTGAAGTTAGATCGTATATAACCTGTATGATTCTTTTTTCTTTTATAGTGTGGATTCTAAAGATAACTTTTAGAGAAACCACACATTTTAAATAACAGATAGTGCCCCTCTGGATAAAATTTTGAGTGATTCCCAGAGGGCGCTACATATGTGTCTATATATATATATATATATATATATATATATATATATATATATATATATGAGTATATATATGAATATGTGTATATATGTATGTGTGTATATATGAATATGTGTATATATGTATATGTATATATATGTATGTGTGTGTTTATACATATGTATATATATATGTATAGATAAGTATATATATATATATATATATATATATATATATTGGAGGTTCTTCTTCATCCAGAATGTGGTGTCCAGATGATCTCCATTGAGTGGGACAATTTTCTTACTGTTTTTACCCATGCTACTGTTTCCCTTTTCAACCTTTTTTTTCTAAGTCGTGTTCATCACGTTTTCTGTGTTTCGTCTCGTTATTTTAAGTAATGATTGTCTTTTATTGTCTAAGTCCTAAAGGTTACCTCTGTATTATTTTATTTTGCGATTTATTAATTTTGGTTGCCATATTAAGTGTTCGTTTTTAGATTAAGATTTTTTTTTTTCGAATTCTTATTTTAGCTTTATACTTGATTTGTAGACGATCATTGTCCTTTTTATATTGTCATAGTTTTCTTTTTATATGTATTTGTGTCTTGATTATATGATTTTACCCTGTAAATATTTTTATTCATGTTTGAAGTTAATGACATCGTCATTAACGAT
>NC_061846.1:10771953-10784453 GCF_019202785.1 Penaeus chinensis
AGCAGACGTAGTGACGGAGCACGTAGTGACGGGAGCAGACGTAGTGATGGACAGACGTAGTGACTGGAGCAGATAGTGATTGAGCAGAGTAGTGACTGGAGCAGACGTAGTGACTGAGCAGATGAGTGAATGAGCAGACGTAGTGACGGGAGCAGACTAGTGATTGGAGCACGACGTAGTGACTGGAGCAGACGTAGTGACGGAGCAGACGTAGTGATTGGAGCAGACGTAGTGACGGGAGCAGACGTAGTGACGGAGCAGACGTAGTGACTGGAGCAGACGTAGTGACTGGAGCAGACGTAGTGACTGGAGCAGACGTAGTGACGGGAGCAGACGTAGTGACTGGAGCAGACGTAGTGACTGGAGCAGACGTAGTGACTGGAGCAGACGTAGTGACTGGAGCAGACGTAGTGACTGGAGCAGACGTAGTGACTGGAGCAGACGTAGTGACTGGAGCAGACGTAGTGACTGGAGCAGACGTAGTGACGGGAGCAGACGTAGTGATTGGAGCAGACGTAGTGACTGGAGCAGACGTAGTGACTGGAGCAGACGTAGTGACGGGAGCAGACGTAGTGATTGGAGCAGACGTAGTGATTGGAGCAGACGTAGTGATTGGAGCAGACGTAGTGACGGAGCAGACGTAGTGACTGGAGCAGACGTAGTGATTGGAGCAGACGTAGTGACGGGAGCAGACGTAGTGATTGGAGCAGACGTAGTGACTGGAGCAGACGTAGTGACTGGAGCAGACGTAGTGACGGGAGCAGACGTAGTGATTGGAGCAGACGTAGTGACTGGAGCAGACGTAGTGACTGGAGCAGACGTAGTGACTGGAGCAGATGTAGTGATTGGAGCAGACGTAGTGACGGGAGCAGACGTAGTGATTGGAGCAGACGTAGTGACTGGAGCAGACGTAGTGACTGGAGCAGACGTAGTGACTGGAGCAGACGTAGTGACGGGAGCAGACGTAGTGATTGGAGCAGACGTAGTGACGGGAGCAGACGTAGTGATTGGAGCAGACGTAGTGACGGGAGCAGACGTAGTGATTGGAGCAGACGTAGTGACGGGAGCAGACGTAGTGATTGGAGCAGACGTAGTGACGGGAGCAGACGTAGTGATTGGAGCAGACGTAGTGACGGGAGCAGACGTAGTGACGGGAGCAGACGTAGTGATTGGAGCAGACGTAGTGACGGGAGCAGACGTAGTGATTGGAGCAGACGTAGTGACGGGAGCAGACGTAGTGATTGGAGCAGACGTAGTGACGGGAGCAGACGTAGTGACGGGAGCAGATGTAGTGATTGGAGCAGACGTAGTGACGGGAGCAGACGTAGTGATTGGAGCAGACGTAGTGACGGGAGCAGACGTAGTGACGGGAGCAGACGTAGTGATTGGAGCAGACGTAGTGACTGGAGCAGACGTAGTGACTGGAGCAGACGTAGTGACGGGAGCAGACGTAGTGACGGGAGCAGACGTAGTGATTGGAGCAGACGTAGTGACGGGAGCAGACGTAGTGATTGGAGCAGACGTAGTGACGGGAGCAGACGTAGTGACGGGAGCAGACGTAGTGATTGGAGCAGACGTAGTGACTGGAGCAGACGTAGTGACTGGAGCAGACGTAGTGACGGGAGCAGACGTAGTGACGGGAGCAGACGTAGTGATTGGAGCAGACGTAGTGACGGGAGCAGACGTAGTGATTGGAGCAGACGTAGTGACGGGAGCAGACGTAGTGACGGGAGCAGATGTAGTGACTGGAGCAGACGTAGTGACTGGAGCAGATGTAGTGACTGGAGCAGACGTAGTGACGGGAGCAGATGTAGTGACTGGAGCAGACATAGTGACTGGAGCAGACGTAGTGACTGGAGCAGACGTAGTGACGGGAGCAGATGTAGTGACTGGAGCAGACATAGTGACGGGAGCAGACGTAGTGACTGGAGCAGATGTAGTGACTGGAGCAGACGTAGTGACTGGAGCAGACGTAGTGACTGGAGCAGACGTAGTGACTGGAGCAGACGTAGTGACTGGAGCAGATGTAGTGACTGGAGCAGACGTAGTGACTGAAGCAGACGTAGTGACTGGAGCAGACGTAGTGACAGGAGCAGACGTAGTGACTTGAGCAGACGTAGTGACTGGAGCAGACGTAGTGACTGGAACAGACGTAGTGATTGGAGCAGACGTAGTGACTGGAGCAGACGTGGTCTTAGAAGTGACTGGAGCAGACGTAGTGACTGGAGCAGACGTGGTCTTAGAAGTGACAGGAGCAGACGTAGTGACGGGAGCAGATGTAGTGACTGGAGCAGATGTAGTGATTGGAGCAGACGTAGTGACTGGAGCAGACGTAGTGATTGGAGCAGACGTAGTGACTGGAGCAGACGTACTGACTGGAGCAGACGTAGTGACTGGAGCAGACGTAGTGACTGGAGCAGACGTAGTGACTGGAGCAGACGTAGTGACTGGAGCAGACGTAGTGACTGGAGCAGACGTAGTGACTGGAGCAGACGTAGTGACTGGAGCAGACGTAGTGACTGGAGCAGACGTAGGAACTGGAGCAGACGTAGTAACAGGAGCAGACGTAAGGACTGGAGCAGACGTGGTCGAAGGTCCGGCTGTGGACCCTCTTTCGACGCAGCAGAGGCAAGATTCCCCGAGGCAGCGGCCCGCAAGACCGTCCTCAAGCCTCCCACACGAGCCATTGCAGTAGCCTCCCATATCTGCGCAGGCGGAGGTCTCGGGGCAAGGGTCTGAAAATAAAGTTTGCTTTAGACAAGTAACAGCGCATGTTAGCAAGAATTACTTTGTAACGCACATGGCGTTGCATCTATACATACATGTACATACCTATGTAGTCATACATACACAAATACATACATAAATGCACCCACCAACACCCACACCCACACACACACACAAACACACGCGCGCGCGTGCGCCTTTAATTTTCCTATGTATTTTATCCTTGGCACCAATAGACTCACTTCGATTAGACTGTGTGTGTGTATACAGAGAGAGAGAGAGAGAGAGAGAGAGAGAGAGAGAGAGAGAGGGAGAGAGAGAGAGAGAGAGAGAGAGAGAGAGAGAGAGAGAGAGAGAGAGAGAGAGAGAAACAGAGCAACAGAGAGTCAGAGAGAAACAGCGAGAGATAAAGAATGAGAGAGAAAGAGAGAGAGAGAGAAAGAAAGAGAGAGAGAAAGAGAGAAATCAGTGCTAAAGTGGACAAGATGAAACCGTCGGTGCAGCATAAATAGCACTCCCCGGCCAGCCCGATTTCGCCACTTTTGCAAGTGGCGTTGCAGTATCCTTTCCGGGCCTCGTGGGTGTCAACATGATATATGATAACTACTATTTTGAAAATAAGAATCCAAAGCTTTGTTTGCCATGCCATCGTCAAAAGACATTCCTAATTACATCTTAAAAAAATTAAAGATAATGAATTGGTGTACGTGTAGGTACCCAACCTCAACTCTATTCATATGGTGCTCTACTCGAATACCGTTTTTTGGCAAATTCCTTGGTATTATTTTTTACCCCAAAATGTCCAAGCGACACCATATCTTTTACATTAAAGAAACAGCTCGCTGCCGCCTTTGAATCCTAGAGACTCTTTCGCATACATCCTGGGGCTCAGATCAGAAAACTATCATAAAACTTCGGTTTACATTGATCCTCCCCACTCTTGATTATGGATGCCATACTTATTCCTCTGCTTCAACCGCCCTTCTTGCGCACCCCTATACACTCCACCACTGCAGCCTTTGCTTAGCCCTAGGCGCCGTCCAATCCTCTCCAGTTGAGAGCCTGTACACTGAGTCGGACATGCCATCTCTTGACGCTGTACCCTTCTCTCTCTCCAATGCAATGCCATCTTTCCCTCACCAAACTAACTATCCCACGATCCCTACTTCCTACCTTTGATTATTCTCTACGTTTACCTATTCCTTTCTCCATTCGCATGGAGACCCTCCTCTCCCATTCTGCCATTCCCCATCTCTGACCTCTTCCGTTTTCTGTCCATTCTGTTCCTCCATGCCTTATACCTTATCCCCGTATTTGATCCTCTGTTTTCCTTGATCCACCAAAGTCAGATATACCCTCTTTGCTGGGTGTCCAGCCATGTTGGAATCCCCGGCAATGAACAGGCAGATACCCCTCCGGTATGAACAGACGTTGGGAGACGCCTGCTTACGTATTGGCCATACCCGTCTGACACACTCCTATCTGATGTTCCGTTCTGATCCGCCCCTATTTTCCTTATGTAATGTCCCTCTTTCAGTTCCACACATTCTGTTGTCCTATCCACACTTTCCTACAGCTTGACCTCTGCTTTCCCCCGCCTATCCTCCCTTCACCGACCTCCCAACCTATCAGACATCCTTACGAAATCCCACACTTTCTTCTTCAACAACCTGTTCTACTTCCTCAGACGCATACATATCCTTCCTTTGATCTAACCCCCCTTACCTAATCCTACCTTATTACCCATCTTTAACCTTTCCAATATTACTCTAGATTGTTGACGTATAGCAACTAACTACTAAGTCAACTGCCCTTCACTAACCTCTACTATACCTTTCTATAGTGCTATATAACCCTAGATGTCTAACTTTTAACCTTTAACCATTAACCATTCAGTTTTCACGTTTTACCCCGCAATTTCCCCGGTACCTTTCATGCCCTCCCTACTATCAGGGCCAAGAATGTGAGGATGTGTGTGTGTGTGTGTGTGGGGGGGGGGGGGGGGTCCGCGGCATAATTCCTACATGTATGTGCCCTAGAGGCTGAGAGGAATCCATCGATACAAAAATCGTCGCGGTTGGTTATGCAAAGGTATTGTGTAATATTACCGATTGGTGTAAATCCGACTACTTTCAATGCTGGAATTGATATCAAGATTTATCTTTAAATCTAGTTATCTATCTATATATCTATCTGACTATCAAGATTTATCTATCAATCCAGTTATCAATCTGTCTATCTGTCTGACTATAAAGAATTATCTATCGATCTAGTTATCTATTTGTCTATCTCTATATATATTTATCAATCACTCTCTCTATATATACACATATTTTTTTCTAGATATCATAGGATGATTTTAATAATCATACAGCCACATTGGTTTACAGCATATTTGATAGTTGAAACAGTTGTTCGATTCCCGTAGACTTTCGTACAATGATACAAATACACGCAAAACTACAAATACATACACTAACAGTACATACATGTATACATACATGCATGTCTATACATACGTACATATATACATGTATATATACACACAGGCGTGTCTGTGTGTCTATATGTGCGTGTGTGTGTGTGTGTGCCATACCATTGCTGAATATGCACAATTGCCAAAAAAGAACATTTATTTAAATTTGTACGAAACAAAATAATAACATGAATACTAATTCATTTGAGTGCCAGATTTTTTCTTTTTTAGATTCTCGGATCAAAAGAAAGGAGAAAAATGGGTTAAAAGAGAGAGAGAAATTGGTTAAAATATAGCTTTTATCTTTTATTAGCAAATTTTTTTTTCTAGTAATGGCACCCAAATCCTCATTTGGAGTTTCTAACATAGAAGTTAAAAAAAAACAAACTAATCTAATAGAAATAACAATATTGATCAAAACAATGATAATAATGAGAATGATAATGATAATGACAACGATAGTGATAATATTGTTTATCTATTTATCTGTTTATTTACTAATTTGTGTACTATTTATTGGTCTCTTCATTTATCTCTCTATTTATTTGTTTGTTTATTATGGCTTTGTTTGGAATACTTCTTCCTGCAGAGTGGATATGAGCACAGTTTCTTTTGCAAGTCTGAGTGAGTCTAAGCAAGTCGCAGGCACTCACCTGGCACGCAGCAGAGGCAGTGCTCTGCGTTGCAGACGCCCTCGACGGCTCTCTCGCCTCGGCCGCACGTGGCGTTGCAGCTGCCGCCCAGCACGGTGCAGCAGTTGCTCTGCTCACACGGGGCTGGTGGAGAGCAGGAAGAGTAATGGATGAAACTTAATACATCATCTAACAGGCAAGAGATGAATATATAGAAACAGACACACACACACACACACACATCCCCCGTACCCTTGACGCAGCACTGGCACGTTCCTTCGCACACGTCCTCGATGGGCGCCTCGCCTTCGTAGCACACCTTGCCGCAGCTTCCGCCGAAGGCTTCGCAGCACTTGGTCTGGTTGCAGTTGTCTGTCGGGGAAGGGAACAGCATCGATCACACGGGCTGGGATAATAAGATAATAATCACCGATAGGAAGATTTACTCAACGACGATCTCGAGACACAGGCTTACTCTTGACGCAGCAGGTGCAGTTTTCGCCTCCGCAGAGCCACGGGACGGGCAGCTCGTCGGCCTCACAGCTCTCTACGCAGCGTCCGTCCAGCGCCTGGCACTTGGGGCTGTCCGGGCACGTGTCTGGGGGAAGAGGGGGGGCGGGGCACAGGGCGAGGGACCTGTTAGTCTTTCTCAAACAGTCTTTTGATAAATGAATTGGTGTAAATTAAAATTTAAAAGCATGGATAAAACATTATTCATGATTCACAAAAATGAATTGATTGCAGTGATTTTGAGCATATAAATAAAATTTAAATGAAACAAAAAATTGCAGATTTCAAGCTCAGAGCAAACCGCATGAAAACAAGAAAACGACAAATTAGAATCTATTGATATTAAAGTCGCGAAATAAAAATCAGTACACAGCTATTTGTAAACATATTGGAAATTGTAAACAAAGAATCATTTCTAGAAACAAGACTATAGTCGAAAATGCTATAAGTAGATGACGACTTGTAAACTCATTACATAACAAACCAGTAAGACAAGAGCGTAAAAAAGAGGGGAAGATGGAATTACTTTGGAAGCAACAAACACAGCCTCCAGCACAAAGATCTTCTTCTGCAACTTCTCCATCGTTGCAAGCCCGGTCGCATCTCCCTCCAGAAAAGCTGCAGCATTTACTTTGCGCGCATTCCTCTGATACAAAGAAAACATAAACTGACAAGAAAACGCAAGCAAACCCTCTTGTATACACAGTGACATTATTATAAATGAAGTGATCGTAGCAATGGCAGTAATTTCATCACTTACTTAAAGATCGCCAACAATAATAGATAATAACTTATAATATCGTAACTCATAATCACTCTTGCACAATGCTGCAGGTAAACATTACCTTTGACACAACAGGAACAGTTTCCTGCAGGACAGAGGTCAGGCAGAGGAATCTCATCATCTGCGCATGACGAGTTGCAGCGACCGCCCATGGAAGCACAGCTGATCGTATTCTCACACGAATCTGTCAAGGAGATATGGATACCAATCGATCGGGATTCAACGCTGATATCGTTTATTAGTTTAGTATCGTATCGTATCCGCATCACAGTATTGGCTTGTTTTTACAGCCGTCGCCCGGCGGCAGGGCGGTTCTGGGCGCGTTTGAGGCAAGGGGAGTCAGGGCGCCGAGAACACATCTACTGGTTATTTTGCACAATATTTTTATTATAATTGGACAGAGAAATAGAAAGATAGATACGCGCATACACACACACATACATGCATATTTACAAAATGTACATACATACATAAATGCTTATATATATATATATATATATATATATATATATATATATATGTGTGTGTGTGTGTGTGTGTGTGTGTGTGTGTGTGTGTGTGTGTGTGTTTATATATATATATATATATATATATATATATATATATATATATATATATATATGCATGTATGTGCAGCAGAGACACGCAGCAGAGTCGCACATCCCCGGGCGCCCGACCTCACCGGCTGAAGAGTTTACAACACAATGACCGCCACTTTCTTCACGCGCCAAGGTTTCCGGGCAGGGATCATCTGGAAGGAGTTTGGTAGACGCTTACACACACAGACACACACACACACACACACACACACACACACACACACACACACACACACACACACACAAACACACACGCACACACAGACACACATACACACATATATATATATGTTACATTTGAGTTTAATGGCCAAGCCCATAGTGTGTAAAGGTCTTCCTCCGTTTCCGTGATGTTTGAATTAACAATGGCACAACAAACCGGCGAGAACAGCAGTGGTCATTAGATAGAAAGGATAATGATAATGACCATAGTTTAAGTGATCATGGATAATAAACCCAGGAAATAGATTAAGATGGTTCAACTCAAATTGGTTAAAATGCACTTGGGATTATGATGACTACGTTCAGTGATCACCAATGATGAATTTATCAAGACAAACAGTTGAAGAGATAAGTAGCTGAAATTTACCTGGGATAAAGCGGTAGATTATATTCAGAAAATGAAAATGAGCAGTCTTAATGATCACTAACAATTATTCTATTAAGATAAATAGTTAAAAGAAAGAAAGGAAAAACAGTATGAAACTCACCTGGGATGCAACAGTAGCAATTCCTCCCGAAACACCTGTTCGTCACCCTGCCATTGCAACCTCTCTTTCCTACTTTGCAATATCCCCCTGCGTCGATACATGCCTGCGAGATCTTGCAGCCGCAACACTTGCAACCGGCTTCGCAGTCAGAGATCTCCAACTCAGTCTTGTCGCAAGCCTTTTTGCAAGATCCTGCGTAGTTCCTTCTGCATCTTGCGTTGGCTTGGTTCGTGCAATCTGTTGGTGTGTTTTTTTTTTTTTTTTTGCTCTATTACCAGCTATTTTCGTAATTATCAAGTAAAAGGTTACTTGTGAACAGATTGCAACTATTTCAACGAGAGGAGGAATGGGAAAAGAAAACAGAAGGCCTCTTTGCAATATTGCTTCCTCACGCCATGAAGTAGTAACATAGCGAAAAGGTTTTCAGCAAATTCGTGTGTTTTGGGGTTTGCCATGATTGATTCAGTTGCAACCAGTAGAGATGCTTTTTGTTTTATTGTTTCTATGCATACGTTTTCTAGTATTCAACATATTATTCATTGTACCAACTGCCTTAACCATTACCAGATGCAAAAGGAAATATAGTACTTACTAATACAGCAACTGCATCCGAAATGTAGACAGATGTCAGAATTTGTGAAATCGCACTGAACGTCATCGCTGTCAAAGGTGCACATGCCACCAACGTCATTGCATTCAGCCGTTATAGTACACTCTTGTTCAACTGTATTAAAATGATGCTATAAACACACACATACACATACGTGTGTGTGTGTGTATATATATATATATATATATATATATATATATATGTGTGTGTGTGTGTGTGTGTGTGTGTGTGTGTATGTGTGTGTGTGTGTGTGTGTGTTTGTGTGTGTGTGTGTTTGTGTGTGTGTTTGTGTGTATATATGTACTTGATGTGGTGAAATGTGTAGATGTCTTATATTTACGCTTACATAAGTATTTTCACCATATTTTGACAAACAGCATAGCAATTATATTAGGTAGTAATAATGATAACAATTATACCAGTAATAAAACGACATAACAACAGCAACAATATTAGTAATGATGACTATAGCAGTAGTCATTGTTATTCTAGTCTTTATTATCATTATCACTGTCATTCTCATTCAATGGATGACACTAAGAACAGCGACAGAAATAAAGAAATAAGTGATATAGCGAGCAGCAAATGCAGATACATCATGAACATTACTGCACATCACACCAATAAGTATCCTTGCTACTATCTCTTCATGAGTATAAAAATCCTTTTTTCATGTCAATATTAACTTTTCACCCATTACCTTCTCGTGTTTCATCGATGCAAGAGACATTTCTAACCTTGCACGAACCCTAGAAAAAAAAATGACCAACGTAAATGCAAAATTACTCATTACAATTTATACAATGCAACTACACTACATTAAATGTATACATTCAGTTTGTACGACTCCCGTGTTTTCATTGCACGACGTTCTTGGCTGGAAATTCAGCAGTTAGAACCAAAACAGGACTTCATCTCCGTTACCAAGCAGAGAAGCAGAATCCAGGCGAGTTTCTTCTCCATGTTGATCCTCTCGGGCAGCAGCGTAGGCCTACTTGACTTATCTGAAAGAAAGTCGTTGATTGAAATGGCCAAATAACACAAGAGCAAGGAATAAAGTTTGAGAAAAAAAAAAAAAATTATTTGTATTTTTATACACAAACGTAATCTTCCCCTGACTTGTCCGTTCCTTTTATATTCAAAGCCACCATTCAGACACCACTTTCTAATTAAAAAAAAACAATCTTAGTCTTATGGGAAACTGTACTTACGTTTTTTCAGAGAGGATTTATTTTGAATTAATGAGTAATTTGTTTGCTCAAGGATTGAAGAAAAGTCTTTTCTGGATGCATGAAACATATTTGTATGCTTAGAATGTATTATGCGTGTAAGAAAACACCAAGGATGTTATTTTTTGATTTGGTGAAAAAAAAAAAAAAAAAAACTATGAATGAGAATAAATATCTTTTCGGCGCAAGATTTATATTTGACTGATTTTGACTATACCCTCGTCAGGAATATAATCAGCGAGAATGCATATATGTGTACCTCTTGCTGGTGCTGTTATCTGACTAAGAGATAAACGAAATCGCTCAACTATAACTCCTGCGCTATATGCCTTCACATTCATGCCTTTTATCTGCTTCTTGCTTTCATGCTTTGCCAGTGTTAATTTATTGATTTGTATATAGTGCAGTAATAATGATGACGATAGTAGTGATGATGATGATAATTATGATAATAAACGTAATAATAATAATAATGATAATAATAAACGTAATATCAAAAATAGCAATACTGATATTGATGCTAACAGTGAAAATAGAAATAATGATGATGATGATAATAATAATGATGATGATAATAGAAATAACTATGATGATGATAATAGTAATAATGATAATAAAAAAGGAATAACAAAAAGAAATAATAACCATAAAAATGATATTGATAGTGATAATACAAGTGCTAATACTACTAATAAAAGTAATAGTAATAATAACAATAATGATATCGATGCTAATAATGATATTGAGAATTATTATGATGACAAAAATAATTATGACGATGATGATGACGAAAATGATAAAAATGGTAATGACAATGATAATAATAATAACAATAATAATGATGGACCGTATATATGTTGACAAATGAATAAAAAGTATGAATGAAAATGAATATCTTCACAATTCAAGAAATGAATTCAAATACATATCTATTATGAAGATATTCATTCTCATTCATATATTTTATACATATAATAAAGATAATGATAACAGTAGAGGTAGTGAAAGTGAAAGTGATAGTGATAGTGATATTATTAATCATAATGATAATAGTAATAATGATAATGATATTGATAATCCTAATAATAATAATGATAATGATGATATTTATAAAAATAGAAAGAACAATGATGATAATAATAATGATGATGATGCTAATGATAATGATAACAATAGTGATATTGATGATAATGATCATGACAATAGCAAAGGTCATAATACTAATCATAAGGATAATATAATATAATAATGATAATAATGATGATAATAATAATAAGGGTAAAAACAACAAGAACAACAATTATAACAATAATAATAATAATAATAATAATAATAATAATAATGATAATATTGATGATAATAACAATAACAAAGATGGTAATACTAATAATACTGATAGCAATAATAATAATGATAATAATAATAATGATAATAATAACAATAATGATAATGATGTAACAAGAATGATAATGAGTAATATCAAGAAGGATAATAATGAAAAATGATCACCCTAATCATAATCAAAATAATAGTAATACAAATTATAATACTTGAATTAAATTGTAATGATAGAAAAGAATGATGATGATGATGATAATAGTAATTGTTATTATCATTATTATCATTATTATTTTTATTATCATCATCATTATTATTATCATTAATATTATTATTATTATCATTATTATTATTATTATTATTATTATCATTATTATTAACCCATTCCCGACGGGATGGCATGTAGGTACATGCCATGCCCACTGTGAGTTTACTTGTTTAATTATTTTAACACATAGATGGCTCCACTTGTACTAAGTCACCAATGAGCCAATTAGGAGTACTGCCTGTCTCGCCCGTTCACCCTTTTCATTTATTTTGCCGTTACTTATGTTTATAACATTATAGTAATTATAATGTTTATGATAAAAATATCATCATTGATACTTATAGCGCTAGTAAAAAATATGTTTTTTCCCACCAATTCAAGGAAAGGGGAAATCAGGTAAGGTCTTAATATCTACTAATTGACTCCTTTGTGGCTAAGCACTAGCAGAGCCACCTATGTACAGACACATTTCACAAAAATTAAAAAAAATGAGCACAGCGTTTTCCCCTATTTCTTATTTCATTTTCCCCGGTGGCAATGGGTTAACATTATTATGATCATTACCATTATTATCATCTTTATTATGATCATATTAATAATAACAATAATAATAATAA
>NC_061846.1:10811953-10836953 GCF_019202785.1 Penaeus chinensis
TATATTGTCACTTTTGGCGAGTGTTTCTTTCTCTTATAGTTGTATCAAGAAATCTATAAGTTTTGCATATGACTCTATAAGAAATCTATAAGTTTTGCATATGGGAAAATGGGATAGAGAGGATAGGCTTGGGAGTTTTCCCCAATTCCTTTTATTCTTTTAACATTTAACATTTAACATTTGTCTTCTACTTACTGACTTCCGTTTTGAAGTTAAGATCCTCCTGTATATAATCATCCATCGCTATACAACGTACAATTGACCGTCTGAATTTACCCTTACAATGTGCACAGTACCCTATAACTGATTACACAATGTGGTGCGATCCTATTACCACAGCAACATAATGCATTCCTCCAGATTATAATCTGTCTTTTTCTGTAACCGATCCTGTCCATACAAGATTATAAGAATTATTAAGTATGTATATAAGGATGTAGTGAAGTGTAGTGTAGTATAGTATTTATGCTTGATTTGTACAGTTTAGTTTAAACATTGGCCCCAAGTTTAATCGATGTGAGTACATTGGTATGAAGGATAAAATACAAAGGAAAATTAAATCCATGTCATAAGACCATCGATATAGCACAGTATTATTCATATATGCACTTATGTGTGTGTGTGTTTTGTGGGTGTGGGATGTCCACAGAATGTCTATCAGAAGTGGATAGATAAACTTGCGTAAATCCTTTGGTGATATATTGACAGGAGAGACTAGATACGCGAGGGTCTGAACTGACGTACATCCGTCTCGTAACGTGGTGACAGTGCGACTGGCTTCTGTCTAAAATAATAACAGTGTTGCCATATCATTGTTCATTACACAGTTCGTTCACTGATACGATACACATATACACACACATCTCCCCCCCCCCCCCCCTCCTCACGTTCATAAGCCTATGAACGGCTTATGAACTTCTGGGTTAACGACGTCTACGTTGGCAAGGAGAATCTCGGGCCGGCCGGTCAGGGACGTCCTCACGCTTGTCCTCCAAGGACAAGCGAAGGAACCGACGATTTCTCCAAAGCACTCGTCCTGAAGGCGCCCGGAGAAGGTAGTCGCGGCTCCGGCCAAGTCCTATAACTACAGCTACTTTATTCCATCACTTGGAGACATGATCTTGTATTTGGACTTGCGATCCAATCTGCAGTAGTTGTAATGGTCTGGCGTGCGAGTCGTACAATGCTTTAGCAGCTTGCGTCCTCATAGCTGCACGGCGATCACATTCTTCTGTCTTAGCTTGCCATTCTGGAGCAAAAGATGAGCTGTGGGCTGGAACACAGGAACGTAGAGGGTGGCCAAACAAAACTTGTGCAGGGGAACGGTCATCCTGACTTGGTGTATTACAGAGTTCCAACAATCCACAGTCAAAAGCTTCATTCAGGATACCAGAAGGGGCGACCCTCATAATTAGGTGTTTCACTGCCTACACTGTAGCTTCTGCATGACCATTACTCTGTGGATAATGGGGAGAGGATGTATAATTGCGAACACCCTATCGACACAGAAAGTCGTTAAAATCTTGGCTCGTAAAACTGAGGTCCACCATCAGTGCATAGCCGAAGAGGGACTCCTAGGTCACAGAAGAATCTTCTGAAAAACTGATAGTGGCGGCAGCTGTAGTGTCAGTGCCACAGCATGCTATCACAGGCCATCCTGAGAATCAGTCAACATACACAAGGAAAGACTTCCCCGCTGCACTGAAAAAATCTGATGACACAGACTCAAAGGGTTTGGTGGGTGCTGTTTCTGTCATCATGGGCTCCTGTTGCTGACTTGGCAGAAGTACTTGACAAGGCTCATATGATCTGACTGCATTTGTGATATCTGAATTGATACCAGGCCACCATACAGTCTGTCGGGCACGACGCTTTGTGGCCTCCACACCACGGTGATTGTCGTGTAGGCGAGCCAACACTTCTCGGTGACAGGTAGAAGGAACTACAATGCGGGGTTCCAAAAGGATAAGGTCCTCATCGTGGTACAAATTGTTGTGTTCCTTCCAATATGGGAATAGGTCAGGGTCCAAATTGTCACAGTTGGCAGGGAAACCATGAGTCACTTTGTCGAGGAGCTTGACATATACCAAATCTTCACGTGCTCCTGCTCATATCTTATCAAGCATCAAGTCACTTGTCTGTATTGTACCTGAAATTGCGCTAAGAGTGGCCATATGCTGAGTGACTACACATCTGACATAGTGACGTGTGTCATCACTAAGAGCGATATCTTCAGGGGATGGGGAATCCACTGGAGCACGGGATAGGGCATCTGGGATTGATAGTTCCTTTCCTTTATACCACATAGCTGTGAAGACATAACTTGCTATCTTCTCTTTCAGGCGTTGTAGTCAGGGGTTATCAATAGCATCTAAAGTGTACAAGTTAAGTATGGGCACCAGAGGTCTATGGACTGTCATCAGAGTGAAGTGGGGCAAACCAAGCAGGTAATATTTGCACTTCATCATAGCCCATACTGTAGCCACTAATTCCAACTCAATTCTGGCATATCTCATCTCCACATCTGCAAGAAATCGGGAACCACATTGCACTTATCGCCGTTCTCCAGGCTTATGTTCTTGCAACAGTGCATAGCCTACACCATACAGCTGGGAAGCATCTGTCTGAAGGATGGTCTTAAGCGCTGGGTCGAAATGGGCGAGAACAGGTGGTTGGGATAGAGCTTTCTTCACATGGATGAATGAAGCATCAGGATCAGGAGTCCATTTAAAGGCACACTTGGGACTCATGAGGGGGCGTAAAACATCAGCAGACTCGGCAATTGCAGGGGTGAACTCAGCCAGTTGGTTCACCAAGCCCATAAATGATCGGAGGTCTGTCAGGTTAGCTAGCTTTGGGAATTCAGCAATGCCACGGACTTTCTCTTCCTCAGCTGCAATTCCATTCCCTGACAGGCTATATCCACAGAATGACACTTCTGGGGCTGCAAGCACAAACTTGGCAGCGTTCACAGTAATGCCATGTGCACGGCATCTCATGAGAACTTCCTGTACTTGCTTTAGGTGGGATGCATAATCCTCATCCCATAGAAGGACGTCATCTACAACCTTTACACACTGCTGCACTCCGTCAAGTGCTATGTCACTTCGACGGCAGTACTCATCACCTGTGGCCACGAAGCCCATGGGTCCACAACAAAAGCGGAAGCGACCATAAGGGGTGATGAATGTTGTTAAATGTTAATCTCGCTCCTCTAAAGATATCTGCCAATAGCCATATAAGGCATCCAAGGTGGAAAAGTACCGAGCCTTAGGGTTGATACGACATACAGCATTAGGAGGCGTCGGTGAGGGATGGGCAGGGCGGAGCACTTGACTGTTGAGTTTGGTGAGGAAAACAGTTATCCTGACACCTTCATTAGGCTTAGCTACAGACACTTAGGGGTGACACCATTGTAACAGTTCTTAACCTGCAGGAGTAATGATACCCTGAGCCACCATGGAGTCCAACTCTCTCTTAACGTCATCCCGCCAGGCAATGGGAATTATTCGGGGCGTGTGCACAGCAAATGGTTTGGCATTTTCCTTTACGAAGATCCTCATAGGGGTCCACACATCTGCTTGAGCTTCGAACCCTGTCGGAAATCTTCCTTCGCCATGAGAAGGTCTGAAAATTCTCGGAGGAAAAACTTCTTTGCCTCATCAGGGGATGGAGAGAGTGGAGGAGGTCTTGGTGGATGTAAAGGGAACTATTGTGATGGTAGAAGTGGGGGTGGCTCGTGGCATGTGGCCTTCTGGGGTGGCACTGAATGGTGATTAGGCATAGCTCTGGAAGTAGTAACAATTCTTGCTTCCTCTCCAGGCTGAACTGTTTGCAGGTTTTTACTGGGAAAGCGTTTGCCATGCCGTCTGCCTAGGATCTGTCGTGGGTAGTCTTTGGGGATAATTTGTAACTGTTGTGTGTGGCTCCAAGACAGCAGAGGTCGTGGTAAATAACTCAACACATTTATCCAACCCTGTATGGTGACTGTACCATACGTCATGCTATCATATAATGATCTAAGGACAGTGCAATTCATATGCGATCCATCAGGATTATGCAGTCCGAAGTCTGTAGATATGTCCACATTGTCTGTTGTTAATCCAAGAGACTTGAGAAGGGTAACATCCATCACGGTTGTATCAGATCCTGTGTTGGATATGCAGTCTACATATGATGAAGAGTCTCCTGACTGCACTAACAATCTAACTGTTGGAAATGCACGGCCTACACGCGATTCAGTTTTAATAGCGTGGACTTTGGCTATGCTGTGTGAAACTTGGGAAACTGAGAGAACTTTCTCTTGTGGGGGTGGCATCATTTTCTTTTTTGATGACTTACAACGGCTGGCAAAGTGACCTACTTTGCCACAAGTACGACAGGAGCTAGTAGAAGCAGGGAACTTGCTACTATAGCCACCTCTTCTACGACCACGTCTACTCCAGCCTTTTCTACGACCATGTCTACTATAGCCACCTCTTCTACGACCACGTCTACTCCAGCCACCTCTTCTACGACCACGTCTACTCCAGCCTTTTCTACGACCATGTCTACTATAGCCACCTCTTCTACGACCACGTCTACTCCAGCCACCTCTTCTACGACCACGTCTACTCCAGCCTTTTCTACGACCATGTCTACTATAGCCACCTCTTCTACGACCACGTCTACTCCAGCCACCTCTTCTACGACCACGTCTACTCCAGCCACCTCTTCTACGACCACGTCTACTCCAGCCACCTCTTCTACGACCACGTCTACTCCAGCCACCTCTTCTACGACCACGTCTACTCCAGCCACCTCTTCTACGACCACGTCTACTCCAGCCACCTCTTCTACGACCACGTCTACTCCAGCCACCTCTTCTACGACCACGTCTACTCCAGCCACCTCTTCTACGACCACGTCTACTCCAGCCTTTTCTACGACCATGTCTACTATAGCCACCTCTTCTACGACCACGTCTACTCCAGCCACCTCTTCTACGACCACGTCTACTCCAGCCACCTCTTCTACGACCACGTCTACTCCAGCCTTTTCTACGACCATGTCTACTATAGCCACCTCTTCTACGACCACGTCTACTCCAGCCTTTTCTACGACCATGTCTACTATAGCCACCTCTTCTACGACCACGTCTACTCCAGCCACCTCTTCTACGACCACGTCTACTCCAGCCACCTCTTCTACGACCACGTCTACTCCAGCCACCTCTTCTACGACCACGTCTACTCCAGCCTTTTCTACGACCATGTCTACTATAGCCACCTCTTCTACGACCACGTCTACTCCAGCCACCTCTTCTACGACCACGTCTACTCCAGCCACCTCTTCTACGACCACGTCTACTCCAGCCACCTCTTCTACGACCACGTCTACTCCAGCCTTTTCTACGACCATGTCTACTATAGCCACCTCTTCTACGACCACGTCTACTCCAGCCACCTCTTCTACGACCACGTCTACTCCAGCCTTTTCTACGACCATGTCTACTATAGCCACCTCTTCTACGACCACGTCTACTCCAGCCACCTCTTCTACGACCACGTCTACTCCAGCCACCTCTTCTACGACCACGTCTACTCCAGCCACCTCTTCTACGACCACGTCTACTCCAGCCACCTCTTCTACGACCACGTCTACTCCAGCCTTTTCTACGACCATGTCTACTATAGCCACCTCTTCTACGACCACGTCTACTCCAGCCTTTTCTACGACCATGTCTACTATAGCCACCTCTTCTACGACCACGTCTACTCCAGCCACCTCTTCTACGACCACGTCTACTCCAGCCACCTCTTCTACGACCACGTCTACTCCAGCCACCTCTTCTACGACCACGTCTACTCCAGCCTTTTCTACGACCATGTCTACTATAGCCACCTCTTCTACGACCACGTCTACTCCAGCCACCTCTTCTACGACCACGTCTACTCCAGCCTTTTCTACGACCATGTCTACTATAGCCACCTCTTCTACGACCACGTCTACTCCAGCCACCTCTTCTACGACCACGTCTACTCCAGCCTTTTCTACGACCATGTCTACTATAGCCACCTCTTCTACGACCACGTCTACTCCAGCCACCTCTTCTA
The DNA here is from genome assembly GCF_019202785.1 of Penaeus chinensis. NCBI lineage: Eukaryota > Metazoa > Arthropoda > Malacostraca > Decapoda > Penaeidae > Penaeus > Penaeus chinensis. Next base: position 10,818,049 of record NC_061846.1, read on the forward strand.
CGACCACGTCTACTCCAGCCTTTTCTACGACCATGTCTACTATAGCCACCTCTTCTACGACCACGTCTACTCCAGCCACCTCTTCTACGACCACGTCTACTCCAGCCACCTCTTCTACGACCACGTCTACTCCAGCCACCTCTTCTACGACCACGTCTACTCCAGCCACCTCTTCTACGACCACGTCTACTCCAGCCACCTCTTCTACGACCACGTCTACTCCAGCCACCTCTTCTACGACCACGTCTACTCCAGCCACCTCTTCTACGACCACGTCTACTCCAGCCTTTTCTACGACCATGTCTACTATAGCCACCTCTTCTACGACCACGTCTACTCCAGCCACCTCTTCTACGACCACGTCTACTCCAGCCTTTTCTACGACCATGTCTACTATAGCCACCTCTTCTACGACCACGTCTACTCCAGCCACCTCTTCTACGACCACGTCTACTCCAGCCACCTCTTCTACGACCACGTCTACTCCAGCCACCTCTTCTACGACCACGTCTACTCCAGCCACCTCTTCTACGACCACGTCTACTCCAGCCTTTTCTACGACCATGTCTACTATAGCCACCTCTTCTACGACCACGTCTACTCCAGCCTTTTCTACGACCATGTCTACTATAGCCACCTCTTCTACGACTACGTCTGCTCCAGCTTCTTCTTCTACGACCACGTCTACTCCAGCCACCTCTTCTACGACCACGTCTACTCCAGCCTCTTCTTCTACGACCACGTCTACTCCAGCCACTTCTACGACCACGTGAGTAGCGCACGCGCGCGAGCGCACACACACACACACACACACACACATACACACACACACACACACACACACACACACACACACACACACACACACACACACACACACACACACACACACACACACACACACACACACACACACACACACCATGAACAACAAACACACAGACACAGTTATATAGATGTAGATCTTCTATAATTCTTAACATATTAACAGACTTTTAACATGTTACAGACTCCTAGCTAGAGACGCTTCGTAATCTACAATAGCAGCATTTCTGCTCAGTCAGCAAATCAGCAGAGAAGAGAGTCTTGCCTCAACAATTGTAATTTCTTTCTGAGATTTGATTTGCTGTAAAAATATAATATCTGGGTTTGCTTTTGTTGACTTTAATTGCTTTTACATTTGGTTCCTTACATTGGTTGTCTTGTGAGTCTTTACTTTGAAAGAAATACTAAAGATATTGCCCAGGAATTTCTGCAATAAAGATTCGCAAAATTAAGTGTATGATATACCTATATAAGCTCGTGCCATACTTGTAGAAAACCATACTTATCTTGGGGCGAAGCGGAGAGAGTGGGGCGAAATTTATGGTGAAAGTTATCTATACGCTTTTTTGTGTGTGCCTGATACACGAGATGCTACCGAAAGATCGTGAGCACTCATACAAAGATCACATCACCAATGAGGAAGTGCGCAACAGAATATCCATAGACATCGGTGCACATAACAGCCTGTTAAGCATCTTGAAAAAAAAAATGACTTGGTAAGATCAAACGGCCAAGCGAAAACCATCTTGCAAGGCACAGTACCAGAATGCAGAAAGAGAGGAAGGCAAAAGAAGAGGTGGGGAGAAGAATGGACAGGACTGTGATTCGCCGACTCGCAGAGAGAGGCCCATGGTTGGCGGGAGATTGTCAGGAAATCGTTCAGTGGTGCCTCTACAACCCACTCGAGGTTATGAGACCGATAAGATACATATATATATATACATAAATATATACACATACACAATCGCACACTCACATACACACACACACACAAATATATATATATATATACATATATATGTATGTATGTATGTATGTATGTATTCATACTTATATATGTGTATATACATATATATACATATGTATATACATATATACATAAATATATATACATATGTATATATACATATATATACATACCTACATATATATATATACATATATATACATACCTACATATATATACAGATAGATAGATAGATAGATAGATATACATACATATATATATATATATATATATATATATATATATATATATATATAAACAGGAGGCCCAATATAGCAGGAAACCATATCATGCACATATTTATTTATTTAGCTTTCTGACTATCATCAGATTCTGCATAAATAAGAGAAATGGATTTGTAAAATTGTGTACATTAATATTGAATATATAATTACAGCGAAAAAAAACAGCAACACAAATTAATAAAGTAAAACTTGGGAGGGTAACGTGTGCAAATTATTTCATGGTATAAAGAGTAGCTGAACTTTCATTGTTGTTTATTAAATCATCAACATTTTGTGCTTTCCTCATGATTGTGAAATCATCTAGTTTTATATCATGGTTTATTTTCTAAGAGAATGATCTCGGATTGGTGAGTGCATTGGAGAAGATAGTGGGCGTAACGTCCGCAATATCTCATCTTTGGATTCCTTGTTGTTGAACCTATATATCAAGCGTTACAGCTGGAACATTTGTAAGACTGGACTATTTTTGAGCATAGATGTTTTGTCGGAAAAAACGACGAATTGTTCTGGAATTGTCAAGATCATTCTGAAACTGATTTGTGTGAAATGGTAGCTATGTTTCAACAAAGCCTGTATGTCATGGTATCGGATATCACAAGGCACCTCGTAATTCATTAGTTCTGGGCAAAGCATCTTATATAAGAATAGCCTTATGTGTTTTTTGATGACAGCTAAAGGGAATTATTTTTTTTTTTTTTAATGTTTCTAGAAACTGAAATTCTCGGTTAATAGAATTCCAGTCTAAAAACATCTGTATAGCAATGTTCTGGTTGCATTAACTTTAAACATCATAGGTGAGAAGGATAAACAATTTAAACCAAGATCACTGGGAGTAGGGTTTATGTACGCAGAGGTTTTAAAGGTATTACGATTATGATCACGTCTAATATCCAGAAAGGGCGTTGTTGACTTCGATTTTAGAAGTAAAATTGATGTTGTCATGTTTGATACAGTTAACTAAAACATGTATAACATTACATGTGAAATATTAAACAACATTGGTTTAAAATGAGATGGGCAGTCTGCTAACGATAACTCTCGCGGTAACATAAAAGCATTTGCGAGAGTTGGGCCTAGCGGGCTTTCAATTGCTACGCCATCAATTTGAGAGTATAATTGGTGTAAAACATTAAAACTGAATCTTACACCGATAATTTTAGCAGTTTTATAAATTGACATTTTGCGAAATAATACATATTGTCAGCATTCTCAAATAAATTTTATACAGAAATCCATTGTTTTTTTTTTTTTTTTCAAGGGTATGTTTGTAAATTATGACAGAAGGTCAACACTTTTGTAAAGAGTCATAACGTCACATGGCACAGTTAAATACTCCACAAAACTCCTTATTTATGTTCTATTTTGGTATTTCTCCCAAGTTTGGATTTTATAATTTGTGTTGCTGTTGTTCTTTCTTTTTATTTTCGGTTTATTCACTGTATTTATATATTCACTATTAATGTACATAGTTTTACATATTCATTTTTCGTGTATATACAGATTCTGATGATGGACACAGCTCTTGATGCCCGAAAGCTAAATAAATGAATATGTGCATGACGTGATTCCCGTGGAACATTTATTGTGGAAATATATGTATGTATGTATGTATGTATGTATGTATATATATATATGTGTGTATATATATGTGTATATATATACATATATGTGTGTGTGCTTGTGTGTGCGTGTGTGTGTGTGTGTGTGTGTGTGTGTGTGTGTGTGTGTGTGTGTGTTTATATATATATATATATATATATATATATATATATATATAAGTAGTGAACAGAAGGACAAGAAGACCACCACGCCCCCTTCCGGCCATGTGACCAACGTATGTGACCTACTTATGTGACCTACTTATGTGACCTAATTATGTAACATGACCTTATACATTCCAGGTAGATAATTGACATGTATTTAACACATCAGCATCATATACTTAATGCCAATTGCTTTTAATGATTAAAAAAGTCATGTCATAACAGTTAAATTATGTTTAAAAATGTTTACTTCTACATCCCTTGGATGTTCCTACCCGCCAGCCTACCTGGGTAGCGGAAACCGATGGCGGTCGGAGGAGGAGGAGGAGGAGGAGGAGGAGGAGGAGGAGGAGGAGGAAGAAGAAGAAGGGGGAGGGGGGGGAATGGTGTATGTTCTTAGGTGCTAACTGTACAAATGGTCATAATGGAGGACGAGGATGTGTGTGTATGTCCTTAGGTTTTAACTACCATAGCTTTCTACTGTGGTAATTGGGCTTACACTGTGTACAAATTGGACTCCCTCACAATTTCTCGGGGTTACCCGCCATGCCACAACAAGTACAGGTAACCATAGGCTATTGGGTTCACACTGCGTACAAATTAGCTAACGGGATTGAACTTCCGCGGTGTTACCCTCCATGTTACAAAAGGTGCAGTCAACCATATAGTATTGGTCAATTCCCAATTTTCTTTCTCTATCATATTTGCTCACATATAATAAATAACTTATACTTATGATAATTGTTCATAACACATCTGGATAATGAATTGATTTGTGTAACACACACACACACACACACACACACACACACACACACACACACACACACACACACACACACACACACACACACATTCACCTAATTACTCATAAATGAAACCCCCGCCCCCACCAAATACATCCTACACCCTCCGATATATAAGGAGGGAATTGACATACCCAAAACATTAGTATCTCATCCTCTGTGAAAGTGATAACCATGGCTCGAACTGATTGCTTCTGCCAATACTGCGGGCAAAAGCAGGTCCCAAATCACCTTTGTCTACTCTGTCCAAGGTGCAATCTTTACGTTCCTACAGCAAGACTGCATCATCACAGACAACGCTGCTATCAAGGTAAGATAAATCATATTAAGTGTAAAATATATAACAAATCCACTAGTTCATGGTACTATTATTATTTTGTTAAAGTGTATTGTCAAAGTAAATATAATCTTAACAAATTTTGTTCAAATTCTTGCAGCTGGTGCAGGAAAGGCATCTAAAGGTGTTAAGATTCTTCCTCAAAAATCCTCTTTGCAAGGTAAGCATTCAACAAAATTATATATATTAACGGTATTAATATCAATAGTGATTCTGATCATTTACAATGATAAAATGGTTTAAATTTCTTCACTGCAGGAAATGCACACCAAGGGCTATCTGGAGCTGTGCCACCCCAACCTGAAGTTAGCGAATCTCTGCTTCAACCAAACCCTCTTACCTGTCAAAGAACTTCGTCCCCTCAACCAGGTCCCTCACGTCCTCGTTCCAGAACCCCCTCACCACAGCCTGGTCCTTCCCGCTATCTCCGTGAAAGAGTTCGCAACAGAGGAATTAAGCTCGGAGACAGTAACAGCGAAGACAGTGAAGACAACATTGACCACAACGACGACGAGGATGTTGTGTCACCACATATTATTTCTCGTAATGAGCTATTCCGAGGAGCATGCTTAAGACTGGGTTTTAGCATCCCCAAACGTGACCAGCCAGATCCTGCTGATTACCTTCGCAGAAACGAGGAATATTTCACTGAAATTCTTCAAACCCACCGTCGCACTCTCGGATGCCCCCTTCCTGCCATCAAGACGTTTACAGGATTTACTCTCATTCTCAGCAGAACAGATCTTGCGACAGGAGAAGTAAGAGATATAGAAAAAAACGTAACCCTACATAGTTACATCATTGTTTCTGAGGAGGATTGCAGAAGAACTGTGCGAGGGTGGAGCGAGGAGGTGGAAACCAGACTGGAAGAGTGGATTACAGACGAGGGAAGCGGGCTCGATCTCGACTTAATTTCATCACACGACATCACAATATCACAAATCCTTGTTCCTCAAGCTATAGGGAAATATATTCCCTACCCAGCAAATGCCAGAGGGAGGAGACACATCTTCAATCCTGTTGGGGACACAGACTGCGTGATAAGATCCCTTGCCGCCGGAAAACTGCTAGCAACTGGAAAATGCAGGAAGAGACTATCAAGAGAGGTTGATACCCAAGCCAAATGTGCACTTTACATCCAGTATGATGCACAAAAACTCCCAACTAGCTGGGAAACACTGGGAGAATTGGAAAGGGAAAATAATCTCTCTCTATATGTTTACTGCCTGCAAAAGTCGTTCGCATCCCAAGGCGATGACAACAACTACTTTCTTACTCAAGTGCGAAGAGGAAAAGAAGACAACAAAAATCGACTGCTCCTTCATCTGCTTCTGCTTGAAAACGAGCACGCATGTCTCATCACTGACTTCAACAGATATGTAGACTCGTTTACTTACAGAGGCAGAAACACAAACAAACACTTCTGTCGCACGTGTTTCTCGACCTTCTCAAACCAGGTGCTAGCGGATAATCATATGACAGGCTGTAAATCACCCGTGCAGGTTATATACCCACTACCTGGGAGCAAGCTTTTCTTCACCAACTACGGAAAAACCTACAGTCCTTCACACATTTGCATATACGACTTCGAGGCATATATGGATAAAACAAATGCAGGGATCAGATGCATATCTCACCACAAGGCTTTCGCCTATGGGTGTATTATCATCGATAGAAGAGGTGATATCATACACAGTTCTACATACAAAGGAGCCGATGCAGCAACGCACTTCATTGAAAACTTATCCGCCAAATGGGCAAATATTGTAAAGAATATGCCCTACTACCCTCTACACATGTCAGATCAAGATCAGCATTCGCACAACATCGCAAAGACGTGTAAAATGTGTCACCAAAAGTTTCCCAATCAACATCAGAAGCACCGACACCACGACCACACGAAACAACATCATAACTACATCGGGGCTTACTGTGCGAGGTGTAACATTCAAATGAGGAACCACCGCACCAAAATACCATGCATAGCTCACAACCATTCATATGATCTCGGGTTGTTGCTCAAAGAAATGCAAACTGACGCAAACATAAACGTTCTTGTAAAACAAGGACTCAGATACCACTCTGTAGAAATTAACAATCTGAAATTCCTGGATAGCATGGCATTTATGAGCGCCAGCTTAAGCTCCCTCGCCAAGACACACATCGAGAGCGGGCTCCCGATGAAGTACTCATCACACCTCGTGCAACACCTACCGACTGAAGCCCAGAGATTGCTCCTGACAGGGAAAGGAATATTCCCTTATGAGTACCTGGACAACCTAGAGAAACTGGAAGATACTTCCCTCCCCCCGATTGTCACAGAGGAGGAATACGACAACGCTCTTAAAGTATGGGAAGCTGCCGAGTGTCGCACACTCGGAGATTATGCAGACTGCTATCTTCGTGTGGATGTGGGTTTGCTGGCTGACGTGGTTTGCGAGTGGAGGGCTACCCTTGTCAAAAAATATGATCTTGACATGGTAAACTATGTTAGCCTGCCTGGGTATGCTTACGACGCATTTTTGAAGATGACGAAAGCAGAATTGGAACTAATCTCGGACCCTGAACTGGCACGCAAAATCGAGCGCTCGGTGAGAGGAGGACTAACAACGTGTGTTCAACCTCATACAGTGGCTAATAACCCGCTTGTCAACCCCTGTTTTAACCCCGAAAAGGAACAAAGCAAATATATTTTATATCTGGACTTTAACAGCCTATACGCAACAGTGATGTCTGAAAAACTTCCCTATGGAAATATTCGGAAACTGTCTGCTGCTGAGAAAAGGGAGTTTGTGGCAAGGGGTTTGTCTAACCACGACGAAAGCGGGAATATTGGTCACTGGGCCGAAGTCGATTTGCGTGTGCCGGATGAAGTAGCGAGAAGAACCGACGAGCTTCCTCTTCTTATCCACCACATGGAGATAAGAAACCAAGACCTCTCTCCGTACAACAAAGAGCTTCTAAAGTCACAAAACAAACGTGTTCCTCCAAAGAACAAAAAGTTGGTAGCATCACACCTTCCTCAAGAGAAATACCTCGTTCTGCTGAAACATCTACAACTGTTAATTCAATTAGGAGCTGTAGTAGACCAAGTTCACGAGGTATACGAATTCTCGCAGAATAACTACCTTCAGCCGTTTATCCACGAAAACATCAAAGCCCGTCACGAAGCAACCGATAAAGCACAGCAGCTGTGTTTTAAAACCGTTTCTAACAGTGTGTTTGGCAGATGTTTAATGAACCCGTTGAAGAGAGTAGAAAAGGCCAGCATGGTGTGCAAGACCTCAACATTTCTGAAAAAGATACGAGACCCTCTATTTAAAAGGCTCATCCCCCTCGCCCCAAACCGTGTTATAACAATTTCAAGGGCAAAGACAGTGGGTATGAACTACCCACAATATGTTGGATTTACCATCTTGGAACTGGCTAAATACAAACTATACAACTTCTTTTATAATGTGTTAAAGCCTATCTATGGAGAGAGGGTAAAGCTCTGTTACTCTGATACAGACAGCTACATTCTCTCCGTGGAGACCGATAACATCTATGAAGATTTTTCATCAGGTCCTCTAAACGAGTGGCTCGACACTTCCAATTTTAGCCAGGACCATCCCTTGTACAATAATACGGTTAAGGGGAAACTCGGACTATTAAAATCCGAGACGGGGGAAATTCCCATCAAAGAGGTTATATGTTTGAAACCAAAGACATATTCTTTGCTTCTAAATAATAACCAATCTACCTCAGGTACGAAGGGAATCTGCCGATCTGAAAAGAGAAATCTCAAACATGAAAGATTTCGCGGTATTCTTCACCAAAAAGAGATCCACACCTTCACTCAGGTTAGTATTACTAACGTTAAGGGTCAAATGACAACCACGTCAACCAAAAAACGCGGTTTGTCATTGTACGACGACAAGCGTTGGTATATCAACACCTATAAATCGCTGGCATACGGTCATCCAGATATTAAACATCTGCCTAAGGAAAGGGAAAGTGAAAACGAGGAAGAGGAGGAGGAGGAGGAGGGAACGGCGGGTGTGGTCGACGGGCATGCGGAAGAGGGTGAGGAGGAGGAGGAGGAGGAGGAGGAGGAGGAGGAGGAGGAGGAGGAGGAGGAGGAGGAGGAGGAGGAGGAGGAGGAGGAGGAGGAGGAGGAGGTGGCGGTGGAACCACCAACGAGCGGGCGATCAAACAACTTATGGAGGAGACGACAGCATCTTCTTTCCGAATATTTTCCGAGTCTTGGTCGTGCTAACGCCAGAGCTCAACAACAACAACAACAACAACAACAACAACAACGATGTCGACGACGACCACGACAAGAAAGTAAATCCAAACCGGCAACTCGCAAACGGAGGAAAACAATGGCGGGGAACCCATTCATCCTCTGCGAAGCGCGGGAAAACAATGACGACAGCGACGATGACGACGATGTAATATAAATTGTTAATGTAGTTATGTATATTTTGTTATGTATTATTATTAAGAATGAACTTCTATTTCAATGTATGTAGTTATTTATTTTCGAGTTTGCATAATGTTATGAATAAAAGAACTCATACCGGTAATCTACACGGCAGTTTTATATAAGACCTTCTCCATGGAACACGTGTCCCCCTATCCCTGCTTTAAGGGTGACATGCTCAACCTCTTTGCACACCCTGCAAGGTTGATAATTGCAGGTGTCACCAATTCCGGCAAGACATACTTAACCACAAAAATTGTTGTGCACTATGAGAAACAATTTGATCATATAATTCTGTGTGGGAGTGAATCCCATCCTCTTGAAAAGGAAACCTCTCTTTCTGGAAAACTCATTGTTAGTAAAGATATTATAGACCCAACCGAACACAAGACAAACCCGAACGATCGCATTTTATATATACTGGACGATTGTTTTATAGAAGCAGCTAACAACCAAACAGTGAGTAATGCATTCACAAAGGGTCGGCACGAAAACGTTTCAGTTATACTGGTTGTTCAAAACGTGTTTATGAATGGGAAACACAGCCGAAACATTTCGCTAAACACCTCTCATTTTATTTTATTAAAAAAAAGGGATCTCGGTCAAATTGAATGTCTGGGCAGACAGATTTATGGTAAGAGCGATGCCAAGCGATTTCTAGACTTGTATAAAAGGACTGTTCTTTCAAGACCTCGCAGCTATTTACTGGTAGACCTCGGGTGTGAAACTCCTGAAAAGCTTCAGTTTCGCAGTAATATCCTCTGCGAATATTCTCCATATCAAATTGTGTACCAATGGTAATCAACAACAATTCGAAGCAAGTCCTAAAGGACTTGTATGAAGACTATAAACAACCCTATGGTCTGGGTAGCATACAAACGCTTTTAAATACCGCACGAGCGCGTCTGGGAAAGAATAATATTACACTGTCAGACGTGAAAGAATATTTATCAACTCAACGTGTGTATACACTTCACAGACAAACGCGCAAAAAAATTCCAAGACGCCAAACAATGGCTACGCGCCCTCGCAAAATTTTAACATGTGATCTGGCAGATATGCGTAATTTATCAAAACAAAACGATAAGACCGCATATTTGTTGGTTTGCGTGGACGTGTTTAGTCGTTACATGCAAGTAAGAACGTTAAGAAGTAAAAATAAAACAGAAGTAGAGCAGGCACTGCGATCTGTATTGAATACCGACGATGCTAGAGGCTTAACTCGCCTGTTCACCGACGCAGGACGTGAATTTGTAAATAATGCAGTGAATGCATTACTCCGCGAACGAAATATGCGTTGGTATACAACACACTCTAAAGAAATAAAGGCAAGCATTGCCGAAAGACATATAAGAACCCTTAAAGGACTCATTTATAAATACCTAACCCTTAAAAATACACTGCGATATGTCGATGCACTTCAGGACATCGTATTGGCCTACAACGGGCGCGCTCACGCGGGTTTGAAAGGTGCAACACCTACGGAGGTGCATCGCCATTATACATCGACTCAGTGGCAACGTCTCTTCCGGCAAATGTACTCCCCTTCGCTAACCGGAACTATAAAAAAAGGACGTTCATCAGCAGACAATCAGAAGCTAAAAGTAGGGGTTACCGTGCGCATCTCCGCACGTTCCCGCACCGACGTATTTCGCAAAGGTTACGAAACACAAAATACGGAGGAGATATTTAAAATCCGACAGATTGATCGCCGACAAAACTTAATCGGGTATTATCTTGAAGATCTGAGCGGTGAAGCGATACAAGGTTTGTTTTACCGCGAAGAGCTCATTCCTACTGCGCTGCCAAGCTCTTATCCATATAAGATTTTATCATCGCGTTGGAACAAAAGCAAGAAGCAAAGAGAGTATCTCGTTCACTGGATCGGTTATCCAGACAAATTTAACTCTTACATTACAGCTGATGATATGCACCCTGAACCATGACCAAGCAGTCCCTCGCGTCGCGACACATCGATGTGTTAAAACTTATTTGTTCGTTGAAGCCAAAACGACGCTCTGACTTTATATTGCAATTAAATAAAGAACAAATTGGTTGCATAGCTGAAGTGTTTTCAAACTTTTTAAAGAAAAACCTAACAACAGAGAGGAATATAATAAAAAAGCTAAAGAGATATCGAGAGGCAATTAAGTCAGTATCCCTTAAACGAACATCGGTTAAAAATAAAAAGAAAATTCTCTCATCGCGTACAGGTGGGAATATTCTCTCTCTGCTCCTTCCGCTCGCTGTAAACGCATTCTCCGCCCTAATTTAACACTAAGAAAATGAAAGAATTTTGTCTGGTTCCAAAGTCTGTAGTTGACCGTCATCTAACATCTGCGAAATCTTCTGAACGCATTACTATTAATGATAGTGATGCTGGTGATGACAGTAAAGTCTTATCAGAAACATTTTCGATTATGAAGAAAAAGAAGTCAGTGCCCAAGAAGACGCTAGTAAGAGACATACACGCGAAAGAAAGTAAAAGCACACCCTGCGGCGGTGGTTGCGGCGCGGGCGGGCGCGGCGGTGGCGGCGGCGGCGGCGGCGGAGGAGGCGGAAGCGGGGGCGGGGGCGGTCAAGGTTACCCGCGCGTGGGAAAATCAGTGAAGATCTCACGCTGCCCTTCCAGGAAGAAAGATAAGCATTGCATCAGCAAAGGTTGTCATGACACAACGGCTGTACCTCTTCCATCTGCGTTTCTGCGCAGATTGTCTGCCAAGAGCGTTGAAACTAAATTGTCAAATCCTTTGTTAGAACACTTGATGGGTATCTTCTTCAAAGCTTCTCAGCAGGATTATGCTAAATCTCTCTTGGAGTTTTATCGGCATCATCCTCAGATACGTTGGGACGAGCTCGGGCAGATACAAGCACCATTTTCGGGGTTGAATATACTCGATGTTATTAAGTATATGATAGCTTCGTCGTCCTCGTTTTCTCTCAGAGAAAGGAATTATTAAGATTATTACACAACTTTGCCCCAATACCTCTCGAGTATGTGCGTAATCCAACTGCCAGACGATTTCTCGCGGGAGGAACCCATAAAGCAGGTGGGAACATGAAACTAGCACCTGCGGTTGTCTTGAAACCCGTACAGAAAAAGATGCGTTGGAACCCTTATTAATGCTCCTGAATAAAACACCGAGGTCTTTCAGCACATGTATTAGTTTTTGGTTATCAGGTGTGCAACCATGAGCGAAAGCGACGAATTTACTAGTGTCGCATCTTCGCGGAACAGCGGTAGTAACAGCTGTGTAACCAACACATGTGACAATGATGCTTCTTCGCGATCACTCGCTGATGAACTGCGAAAGGAAGTGATACGCTTTTACCGCGCGCAGTATAAACATGATATCATCTCATCGTTGTGGGACACATATCAAGCCTTTCTTGCTAATCAGTTGGAACAAGCTTATCAACAAGAAGCCGATGAAGTAATGGAAGACCTGGCCCGTGCATCGCAAGAAGAAACAATTCGCACCATCGCCAAATATCGTAAACTTGCTAGTCTATACAATTGTTTAAAACTTACGAGTGCTAATATTTAATAAAAAGTAAAGTCATCAATATTGGCAGATTAAGATTATTTGGAGAATATGTAACACATAAGTAAGACAAAAAAAGGATCACGTCCAGCTCCTCAGAAAAGGCAACTGTCAGCACACAGAACTTAACTTCTCTCGGTTTCGGGGGGCGTGGCCGCTTCACGGCGTCCCAGCTCACACAGGGGTAGTAACACACAGGGTATCTGGTCCAGACTGAGTATATCTCGCGCCGTTTTTTGCGGTATTTACAGTGTTCGTGACGTCATGAACTACGTCACGAACTATACATCTTTTATATTTATAAAACTGTAGATTTTACCCTACAGGTTAAAATACATGTTTTTACAGTGTAAGAAGAAAAGATTAAAAATAACCCCAAGTTAAAATGAAATTTAAAATATCGAACAAAAAGATCAAGTAAAAGTTGACGAGTGTAAAATACTTGAAAGATTAGATAATAATGAAAATGAAATCGGCAATCTATCGGTTTTGAAATGGGATACCGACTGGTGACCAGGTTACGCAGGTAAAAACATGTACGAACAGGTAGAGAGGGGGGAGGGGGTGAAACAGTGGTATAAAGAGAGGGCTGAGGTGCAGTGAGGATGCACAAAACAGCCAGACATCGCAGCGGTTGTACACGAAATGGATCCGAGGACGAAAACATACGCCGAACGACCTACGAAGATGGAAGAGAAAATACGCAACATTCTGGACGTCCACCCCGTGACATCAACAGGCGTGAACAACACAGGTGAACAGCCTCCCGACTTTCTATATCCTCTCAGTTTTCGCGAGGGCAACGTTCTCCATCCTGTGCTGAGTCAGAAAACTGCAGTTTGTGTTATAGCTAATGCATGTGGGAAGACTGCATATGCTACTTCAGGTGTGTTAGAAAGAGAGTATGCGCATGCGGATCTCTATAGATGTCGACGGCGAATGTTCTCTACCTCAAGAGCAATTACGGCTGATCGATGTCTAACGGGAACCGTTAGCGTGAGACAAAGCGATTGTGGGCCTACTATCGTTTACCTCATCGCTCATTTCGGACCTGGGAAACCGTTGGAACATAATGAGATTGCCATGAAACAATTAAGATCTAGTACAGACAGGCATTACGTCACCGGATTGTCAAGTGATAAGTCAGATAATCGACAGAGAAAGCTCGGAGAGTGTCTCAACTATTTGTTTACACAGCTTGGTGATATGGGCATTAATGAGATTTTATTCCCTGTTGAAGAAGAAGGAGGCAGTTGGAGTCCATCATATGTTGTTCCCATCCAAAATTTTGCCGCTCGATGTATGCCTTTAAAAATTCCCGTTGTGTTATTAAATCAGAAATCGCGCGTTCAACCACGACCTGACATCTGTTCTGCCAAGGATGAAGAAGATGATGGCGGGTATCGTACGCGCAGCGAAGGTGATGAAGATGAGGATGACAGCGATGGTGACAACACCGGAATCGTTCGCAGGAAGAGGTGGACACCTGCAGATGAGAGGACGGTGAAGCGGCAGAAGGCGGAAGACGATGATCAATAATATTTTTCCCACATTGTCTGTTATTTGTTATGTGCTGTCTTGTTGTATTTTGTCATAAATAAAAACTAAGTTGAATGTATTTCTGCTTTTATTAACATCCTCGCCTTTCTTATATAAATGAAATATGTGTAAAGGAGCTCACAGTCTGTTCTCAACCACCACCATGGAGACAGATAACCAATACATTTACATTACGAGCAATGCTTCGAAAAATGTGTTTCCGCATAATACTTCACACGCATTTGAAAATGTTAAACCTCCGTTAATGTTAAATCCTTCTTTGGATTATGAGGTTGCACTGATTAATTTTTTGCACCCCAAAAACTATTACAGCATCCAGGCAAATGATAGCGATTTTGCTATTCAACTTGTTTATGTATGTGATAAAGAACCACATGCTGTCGAACGAAACATTTTTAAATATGTTCCGAAATTTAACATGTTAGGCCAGATGAAAGGCGAGCAAGCAATGCTTGGTTTGATAAATGATGACATTTTAAACCAGATAGAGGAGACACTGGGTAGGGATGCAGTTAAGAAATATATGCCTAATGGAAGGCTGTTTGTCTATGACCTGGATATTGACCGCTGTCGGCTGGATACGACATACCACACAGAGGGAGGGAGCAACGCCGTGCGCTGCCACCCCGATGTGGGAATTCGTTTTTCACGTCGCATGGCTCACTTGTTGGGATTTGATGCAAGCAGGGTTTATCGCTATTATGTACCACATCTGACGTCCTCTCATGAAAAATGGAATTTATACAATGATAATATAAGCACGAGATCACCGAGAACAGATGGTGGTGTGGATTTCATTTATATATATTCGGATATTGTTGTTCCTTGTCGATTTGCTGGGCAGCAGGTTAATATTCTTGATGCTTTCGCTTGGCAGGGATTGAGCACGAAGGGATGTACACATGTGATCTATAAACAACTTTTAAACAAGGCTCTACATTCAGTGGGTGTGTGCATTCCGGATCAGAACGGATATCCTTTAATTTTCGAGGAAGGTCATTCTGTTACGCTTATATTACACATTAGACCTCGCTAAGCCATGCATATATAAACACCGCACGTTCGCGTTTTTGCTTATTCTACTACGGAACGTCGTTCCGTTCTGTTTGATTGTAGAACAAAGAGAGGACAGGACACATAGTACTCATCATGTATGTGAGAACACCTTTCGTTCCCCCGACTGCGGAAGAATTTAGAACGATTTTTGAACGTCAAGAAGTGTTGCTTAAACCCGTTCGAGGAGGGACTTTAAGAGATATCGGCATATATAATACCTATGATCATTATCGACGAGGAGCAGGGTTGTTTTCCTTTCTTGGTAATATAGGCAAGAGGTTAATTCCCTTTGTTTCTAAACTTGTTAAGCCTGCACTCCTTGATTTTGGTTCGGGTGTTATTAACGACCTGAGAGAGGGAAAGACCAGCCTAAAGTCTTCTATGAAAAGGAGAGGTGTAGATGCTATCAAACAGGTTGGTGTTAGAGCGATGAGAGGGGGAGGGAGGAGGGTGCGTAGAAAACGAGTTAAGAGATTAAAGATCCTACCAAGTTGTTCGGGCTATAAAAATGATGTCTTTTCTCTAGCATAGTCAGTTATAATCCAACCTTGCTGCTGTGCGCAATAATATTGAACGAGAAAGGAATCGATACTATTAAAAAAAAAATGAATCAGTATAAGACACCGCTCTCATCATATGTTGCCGGGGTGAGCGAAATGTTCCATCGGGCAAACAGGGTGCGCATGGTCGAATCTGGGATAGAGGAACGCTCTGAAGTAGACGTATTACCGTTTAATGCGGGGATTAACGGCTCAATTACTGATAATTACGCTGAATTTAGGTGGCCAGCAGGTCAAAATTGTTATATAGACCTATCAAGAGTAGTGTTAGAAATTGAGGGAGGCCTGAGAAAGGAGGATGGAACACCGTTGGGTAATGACGATCATGTGGAATTATGTAATTCTGCTATGCACTCTCTCGTAAAGTCTGTATCTGTATACTTTAACGGGCAACAGGTAGAACAAAATCCGATATATAATTTCTCATCTTACGTGCGTTTAGTAACGGGTATGTCACCGTCGCTGAAAGAAACTTTGGGGAGAAATATGCAATATTTCGAACCTTATGATATACTGCGAAACTTTGAAAACAGTTATTTCGAAGGTGTCAGCACACGAGAGAAAAATACCATGAAGAGGTAAAAGCACATGGATTTCATTTTATGGCACCATTATTGATGGATGTAGCAACAATGGATATGTATCTCTTGGATAATGTATCTATGAGAATACGTCTTGAGTTTGCTACCGATAAGTTTGTTGTCAACACAACACCTGGAACATCAGCACTTAATCCGGTGGTGAACATTGATACCTGCAAGCTTCATCTTACTACGTTAAAGCCTAGAGATTCTGCAAGAGAGGCACTTGGTAGATCTTTGCAACACAGTCCTCTCAGCTATGTGTTTAATAAGACGCTCTACAAGACATATGTCATGGCAAGCCGTCAGACACAGCTTGCTATTGACATGCCGTGGGGATCAACCATTCCTGAAAAAATATTTTTGTTTATGGTTGACATGAGGGCTTACGCAGGGGACTATACAATGAATCCTCTGCATTTTGGACATAATCATCTGAGTAAACTCTTTGTCACTGTCAATAACTCCTCTGTGTACAATATAAGCACGAATTTCCCTGTGCAGTGCTCAGACTTGTACTATCATTCGCTGAATGCACTAGGTTTAGAAAAGGGGCATTCACTTGATAGAAATGGATTTATAAACGGTAAAATGATTGCTGTTATGGATTTACAACCTGAAAAACTGCAGGATGCAATAGCCATTGAAAATTCCGGAAGTCTCAGGATTGGAGTTGAGTTATCACAACCACACGATTCGAACATTGTATTATTCCTAGTAGGAGATACGCAAGGTGTAATTTACATCGATAGCGATCGAAGAGTGGTTACAGATATCAGAGCATAATGAACTGTTATGAGGTAAATGATATCTGTTTACAGTTTCTTAGGAGAGGATATGTTTTACGAGGATGTTTTTTAGCAGATCAATTGCCTGTAAGAAAGAAAAGGGCTAATTATAATGAGTTCTTTGTGGTTAACATTCTTACGTCTCGTCATAGACCGTCGATAATGGGGCATTATGTCTTAATTGTTAATGGAAAATATTGTATTGCATACTTTGATTCTTACGGAGTTTTGCCTCATATCTATTCTCCGTGGTTACAAACATTTATCGATCAGTATTCCGAAAAAAAGTTTTTTTAACATTAGTAGAGCATTACAAAGCCTCGATAGTTTAACATGTGGTGCGTATGTTATTTTTGTTATGTACAACATTAATTTACACGGTATGGAAAACATTGGTCGAATATTATGCAGATATTTTTCAGCAAACGACTTTAGATATAATGATAAGAAGGTTATACGGTTTTTATATAAACATTTTAATATGCCTAGGTGTGAGAGATTATTTTGCGATCGTTCGTTAAGCAAGGCGGAATGTAGGAAATTATACTGCGGGGGTGGTGGTGGTGGTGAGGTAGAGAGGGATGGGGGTTGAGCTGACCCTTCATCTGTGCTGATTGGTCGACACAACTGAAGGAGGGGCAATCCTTGGTGTATAAGTACTCGGATTTCAAAGAGGAGAAGATACAGTGTTTGGAAGAAGCATACAACGTTAAGATGAATTATAAAGTTTCAGTTATAGTCTCTGTGTTTGTACCTCGTATGTCTTTCACTGATTAATAATTTCATGTTGTTGGTATGATTTACAGAAATGTGTTGATACACAACTTTATTCTAAGATATATGTATATACAAAACCTTAAAGACTCTCTTTTCTATATTTCAGTGTCCAACCTTGGTAAGTAATTTCTGAGTTTTAGTTGTGACCTCTATGTCAGTGTTTCAATGCTATATTTAAAATAAGTGGTGGTTCTTGCTTTTTATTGATGTATATAACTTTGGTTTGACCGAAGTTATGGTGAATATGTGCGTATCTATCAATGTATGCAGAACCTTTGAGTAATTGTATTGATTCTATATTTCAGTGAAGTCCAAGGATGTTATCCCTAAAATTTATATTGTACCGAACTTGAACGAATGTAGTTCCGAATTTCTTAAGAGTGAGTACTGTTATTAATATTTCTAGTTGAAGATTTGTATGTCTTGACTGATATTTGCAGATGTGATTAGTCTTTTAAAATCTGATTGTTTGTATATGTGTTACAGATACAGCCTGTGCCGGTGAGCTGTGTATATTTTAAACTGGGACACCAGAGGTACGACCTTCTAAGAAAAGAAGGTTATCATCATCTCGGGGACACACGACTA
>NC_061846.1:10846953-10849453 GCF_019202785.1 Penaeus chinensis
ATATATATATTTATATATATATATACATATATATGTATATGTGTGTGTGTGTGTATACGTGTTTATATTTCTTTATTTTTTCTTTCCTTTTTCTTTTGTCGGTTTTGTAACATGACCTTTTGCCTCAGCCGCACTGTGCAAGCGGACTCAGGACTGCAAGGAACTGGGAGGCAAATGCTCCTACAGGTGCAAGAAGGGTGAGCAAGAATTGCCGGAGCTTTGTGGAGAAGATTGCAAATGCTGCGTCAGAGGTGCAGTATAAGGGGTTAAACTATACATGCTGAGTCATTTATTCACAAAGAAAGAAGTTGTGTAATGCATGCCCATTTGTGTACATGTGGTAGTCGCTCTGTTTCTGTATGTATGTCTGTGTCCGTATATCTTTGTCTTTCCGTGGGTACATGTGTATGTGTGTTTGTGTGTATGCGTTTAAACTATTGTTTTTGTGTGTATCTGCATTTTTGTCTGTAAGGTTGTATGACTATGTGTGTCTTTTTATATTTATGCA
Organism: Penaeus chinensis; assembly: GCF_019202785.1. Lineage (NCBI taxonomy): Eukaryota > Metazoa > Arthropoda > Malacostraca > Decapoda > Penaeidae > Penaeus > Penaeus chinensis. The sequence continues at coordinate 10,847,462 of NC_061846.1, forward strand.
TAAAACTCTTATTACGATTAAAAATGAGAGGTAAACACGTTAATAATTATTAAAAAAAAAAAAAAAAATATATATATATATATATATCGATAAACATCTCAATCTTCCTATATTGCCATATGCCAACAATATACACGCTCAGTTTTCTGACCTCTTTGCAGAGAGACCTTGCAGCAAGACGGCCGCGTGCAAGGCCATGTCGGGTCGCTGTGATGAAGACTGCAACCGCAACGAAACGGCCTTTGACGGGTTATGCGTGGGGGAAGGCTGTCGCTGCTGCGTCGGAGGTAGGGCGCCAGATGTTACGCAATATTAAAGTGAAACTATATCATATGGATAGGTACATACATTAATAGACAGAGAGAGAAAGAGAGATAGACAGATAGATGGATTAGATACACTTTTAAGTAGAGAGAGAGGGTGGGGGGAGAGAGAAGGAGAGAGAGAATTAGAGAGAGAATTAGAGAGAGAAATCAATATATCTTGACATTAAACTTTGACTGGACAGACAGACATGCTATAAAGAGCTAATACTGTAGCATATTGATATGTCACTTTAAAGGTAATTTCACTGGTATACTCTGAGTAAAGTACTTCCTCACTTTGATTTTAAAATTCGTTATTGACAATTCTTTAAAAAATCAAATCAAACAGTGTGTGTGTAAGTGTGTGTGTGTGTGTGTGTGTGTGTGTGTGTGTGTGTGTGTGTGTGTGTGTGTGTGCCAGGTCCATGTAATCTAACACTCATCCCACTAGTTACTATTTCACATCTATACATATCGGTACATAAATCTAATTTCTGATTCAGAGAAGAAAATCTTTGTTGTTATTTTTTTCTCCTTTTTATTTTCTTATTTGTCTTTTCCTTCCTCATCTTTTTCTTCTCATTTTCCTTCTCTTTCTCTTTCTCTTTCTCCTTCTGCTTCTCCTTCTTCATGCCCTTCTTCGTCTCCTTCCTCTTCCCGTTCCTATTCTCCTTCTTCTTCCCCACACTATTTCTTCTCCTTCTCCTTCTGTTTCTCCTTCGTCATCCCCTTCCTCTTCTCCTTTTCTTTCTACTTCCCATTAAACCCTTCTCTTGCTCACTCATCTTTTCCCTTCTCCTTCTCCTTTTCCTTTTCCTTCCCCCTTCCCTTCCCTTTCTCTTCCTCCTTCTCCTTTTCCTTCACCTTCTCATTCTCTTTCCCGCTTCCCTTGCCTTTCTCTTCCTCCTTCTCCTTTTCCTTCTCCTTCTCCTTCTCCTCCGCCTTCTATTTCTTTTAACAGCACCTTCTGCCTTAGCCTCCCCCTGCAACCGGACTCAGGATTGCACGGACTTGGGAGGCGATTGTTCCATCGGTTGCAAGGAAGACGAGCTAGAATTCCCGGAGCTGTGTAAAGGAGATTGCAAATGCTGCGTCAGAGGTGAAGTATGAATCGTTCGTGTATTATATAGATGGTTTGATTTATTACACAGAAATAGTCTGTGTGTGCACGTGTGTGTACTTAGTGGAATTTTTTTTTTTTTTTTTTTTTATCTGTGTGTCTATGTGTAGGTACATTTTTGTATTGGCGTTTGTATGTGTGGGTATATACATGTGTGCGTATTCTTTTGTGTGTGTGTGTGTATGTATGCATGTGCATGCGTCTGATTCCTTGTATATGGATAAATACCCTTCTGTGTCCCTTAAAAGGACAGGTGAACATAACGGCTAATGTATTTCTGACGAAAAATGCAGTGAACCAGAGGCTCAGTGATTTGATGATTGTTGAATTATTATTTGGCTGATTTCTAAATAATTAGTGACTCGGGTCAGACCTGGTCTAGGTCCACCTGCCAAACGTGTATCGTATCATTTCATGTCACAGCAATGCTCTGATTCCTTATTTTAGCCGTAAATTATCCAAGGATTATTATGCGCGTCAGATCATATATCCTTGGTGACATTTGCTCCAATTTATTCCAGCTCCCACTCTGTCCAATCACGAAGAAAGCCCAAGGTTATACTCTGT
>NC_061846.1:10874453-10876953 GCF_019202785.1 Penaeus chinensis
TTGGTGTTGCTGACATACTTGTTGATAAAAGTGTTGTTGCGGATGGGCTCGGTGGGTTTGTTGATGTCCGTGTTGATGTTACAGATGTGCTTGTTGTTGCCGATGTGCTTGTTTTTGTTGATGTACTTGTTATTGGTGTTGGTGATGTGCTTGTTGTTGTAGATGAAGTTGATGCTGATGACGTGCTTGTAGCAGATGATGTTGACGTGCTTGTAGCAGATGATGTTGACGTGCTTGTAGATGATATAATTGATGTGCTTGTAGATGTTATGATTGTTGATGTGCTTGTTGTAGATAATGTTGATGTGCTTGTAGATGTTATCAATGTTGATGTGCTTGTAGATGTTATCAATGTTGATGTGCTTGTAGATGTTATGATTGTTGATGTGCTTGTTGTAGATAATGTTGATGTGCTTGTAGATGTTATCAATGTTGATGTGCTTGTTGTAGATAATGTTGATGTGCTTGTAGATGTTATCAATGTTGATGTGCTTGTAGATGTTATGATTGTTGATGTGCTTGTTGTAGATAATGTTGATGTGCTTGTAGATGTTATCAATGTTGATGTGCTTGTTGTAGATAATGTTGATGTGCTTGTAGATGTTATCAATGTTGATGTGCTTGTAGATGTTATGATTGTTGATGTGCTTGTTGTAGTTAATATCGATGTGCTTGTTGTAGATGTTGATATGATTGTTGATGTGCTTTTTGTAGATGATGTGCTTGTAGATGCTGAAGTGCTTGTTGTTTTGGATGGTATTGATGTGCTAGTTGTTGCCGATGTGCTTGTTGGTGATACAGTAACTGATGACGTACTTATTGATGTACTTGATGTGCTTGTTGATGTCGATGTACTTGATAGACTTGTTGATGTCACTGATGCTGCTGATGTGCTTATTGATGTACTTGTTGATGTACTTGATGTCCTTGCTGATGCTGATGTACTTGTTGATGTTGATGTACTTTTTAACTTACTTGTTGATGTTGACGTACTTGTTAATGTACTTGTTGATGTACTTGTTGATGTTGACGTACTTGTTAATGTACTTGTTGATGTACTTGTTGATGTTGACGTACTTGTTAATGTACTTGTTGATGTACTTGTTGATGTTGACGTACTTGTTAATGTACTTGTTGATGTACTTGTTGATTTTGTTGAGGTACTTGATAATGACGTAGAAGTTGTTGATGTTGATGTCACTGATGTGCTTGTCACTGATGTATTTGTTAATGTACTTGTTGTCGATGTACTTATTGATGTACTTGATGATATTGACGTACTTGTTGATGTGCCGGTTGACATATTTGTTGGTAGCGATGTAGTTGTTAATGTACCTGTTGATGTACTTGTTAATGTCACTGTCCTTGTTAACATACTTATTGTCTTTTTTGTTTATTTTTTATTAGAGGAATCATTTATGAAAGTACTTGTCATATTACTATTAGTATTTTCATGTGCCATTGCGGCGTGCCATAGAAATATTTGTGTGAAATTGATTAAATAAGCAAATGCATAAGCAATTGAATATATAAAAATAACTATCCAAGCAAATGAACAAATAAATAGATAAATAAATAAATATAAAACAAATAGATAAATAAATAAATATAAAACAAATAGATAAATAAATAAATATAAAACAAATAGATAAATAAATAAATATAAAACAAATAGATAAATAAATATAAAACAAATAGATAAATAAATAAATATAAAACAAATAGATAAATAAACAAATAAATAGATAAACGAATAAATAGACAAATAAATAGATAAACAAATAAATAGATAAATAAATAAGTAGATAAACGAAACTGATAAACAAAGAAATTGATACACAAAGAAATTGATAAACAAAGAAATAGATAAATAAATGAATAGAAGTCAGCACATCCTATCAAGGCATTGCAATCGTATTAACTTTGCCGAGGTTTGTCCTACACAATTAATGCAATTGTACAATCATGGACAGTAAGAAGTATTGTTGATAACTGGCACTATAAAATTTGTAAAGAAAAAAAAAATAATAATAAACTTTCTCAGTAAATATTCAGTTATTTATCCATCTGCTGCAGTTTTTTTTTTTTTTTTTTTTTTTTTATTCATCCATATTCAGTTATCTATTTTTCCTATATATCTACATCTAGGTGTCTAACCATCTATCTATCTATCTTCAGTTATCCTTTCTAACGCCCCCTCCTTTTTTCTCTCCTTTTCGACTGTAATATTTTGGGAAAGATGAATACGGATTATAGAGCAATCTCACAGAGAGAGAAACACGAAAATGAATCAGAAACAAAAGAGAAACGAACAGCGAAAAAGTGACAATACTTTGCGTTCGATCCTTACCGGGGAGGCAACAGAAGCACCCTGTACCTGGGCACCACTCTGGCACCACATCGCCAGGGCACTGGCTCTCGCTCGTGGTACACGTACCCCCCAAGGCACTGCACAGCGGAGAGAGGTGGCACCCACAGCACTTGCACCCTGATCCACAGG
>NC_061846.1:10914453-10919453 GCF_019202785.1 Penaeus chinensis
TTTAAGCAGCAGCTGGATTAGAATAAGCATGAAATCCATAATATTTTACGCCGATGCTATAGCCATTTTGATCATCAACATATTAGTTGAAAAGATATTTCATTAAACACTCAAATACACACAATCACTCCTGTCTACTTTCTTTTTTTTTCAGTCGCTCAAAAATGGGATGACTTTGCTGGTCATATTTCTAAGTGTTTTTACCAACGAGTTTCTAACTTCTTGTATTTTAGTTTTAACCGTTCTACCCTCTGCTTTGAAAATCAGAATAAAACATCTGCAGATATCGGAAGATGTATATCATTGAATATTACATGTAAAAAGATAATATGGGCTCTTATATGAGAGGATTTGATCATTTACGAGATACTATTCCACACAAACAAACAAAGAGCAACAGTTCTTAGTTTAATTTTTTGAATAATGATTAAATATGTTTTTATTACTATAATGTTATATTAGGAAAATATCAGTATCTGTTTGTTTTTGTTTTTTTCCCCCCCGATATATAAAGAGTTTCAGCCATTTATCACAGTAGAAGGAAACTGAATCCACAAACATTTTGCTGCGCAGATGCTGGGTGATCTTTCTTCCAACTCAGTTTAGAATCCAATTATATAAATATGATATATGCACTCTGGAAACAAAAATGTTAATTCAACTAATAGATATACTTGAAAGATTTGACTATTTTTTGAAAGTAAAGAAACTAAAACATTCAAACTACCTTGACACAACTAACATGAACATTTACCAGATACAATTCCACACAAACAAACAAAGAGCAACAGTTCTTAGTTTTCACTTTTGAATAATATATATATTTTTTTTTTTGTTTTTGTTTTAAGGTATAGTTAGAAATTATGATAAAGATGCTCGTATTAACATAATCTGAGTGTCTTAAAAGTTTAAGTTACGGTATGAAAGTGCTATCACAAGACGGATGTGGTGGGGAGGCACTGGTGATGCCGGCATCGATGATGGTGTTAGCAGCAACAGTGGTTGTAGTCACAATACTATACATCTTGCATCTCTCCCATCTCGTAGTGCTTTGCAAGCAATCAAGAGCTTAAACTCATCACATCCACTGGTGAGTGAGGTTCAAGATTGGTTTGCACTGATGTCCGCACGTAAAAAGATAACTCTTTGTTGGGTGCCAGCGCATATTGATATTTATATAGTTGATTAGTATTATTGGGGATAAGCGAGCTGATCGGAAGGCCAAAGCAGCTGCCGCTCAGCCCTGTGATGCCCGTTTTCCTCTCCCACACACCGACTTAAAACCTAGCATAAGACGTTGTCTTCGCCATAAATGGAGGGAGCAATGAAGGCATACCTCTAGAAACAAACTGCGAGAGAATATAGGTGACCTTGGCAGTTGGGTGACCAGAATCCATCCCTACCGACAAGTAGAAGTTGTATCAACAAGGCTGAGAATCGGGTACACAAGACTGACTCATGAGCCGATGATGGCTAAAAGTGAAGCACGCTGTGGCCAAGAGCCATTAACAGTCGCACATATAAGTAGAAAGATGTGAAACATTCTCAGACCAAAGAAGTATGTACCCGTCTCCCCCATATACACTAAAAAATGTATTTGGGGAGGATTGTGACATAAATGGTCTTATAAGTTTCCTAAGGGAGACAAATATACATAATAATTATACAATAATTTTATACATTTAGATCATGTGCTCAAATGTTTTATATAAAAATTATTGTTATTTATATTTATCTATAATAAGTTTTTAAATATTTGAACATTTCAATCCAACAATATATTCATCGCTAATGACCATAGCTGTTGATAATTTTGAATAATTAAATAGTAATATGTAGCATAGAACATTTAATATATTTACAGACTAATTCTCACAATTGTTCGTAGTTGCTGGCAGGTCTTCCTAAACAAATCCGGTCTGTTGACAATTTCCACCTTGCTTGGGATCTGTAAAATAAATTCCGTTGTATATTTCAAAGGGGCTATTTATTAATGTGAGAGGCACCTGGTCTTCGGTCTAGCCTTGAGATGCAAAGGAGCGAATTTGAAAAGCACCGAGACTTTGGAACGTGGTCAGTTGGCCGTCTCTCGGAGCCTCTGTCCTTCTGCTCAGAAAGGACAACACAGACTATCAACTTTTTATTAAATATAAGGAACGACCCCAGTACTTGCAGTTTTCAGTGTATACGACTAAAACACTTGAATGATCCTCTGAGACAGACATATGGTTATATTATGAGGAATTAGATGAACATAAATATCCATAGAAGCATGTTAAGTAAGAATTCGATCACTTAACTTCTGCTAAGTCAAGAGATGTAGCATCCCCATATCAATAGTGCCATTATCGTATATTATTGCTGATAAATCTTTAAATGCAGGTGTCAACCAAAAATTTGACATGGCGTCTGTCTCTTGCTTTCTTTTAACAACAGTATAACAACAATTATAGTGGACAAGCTGCTGCTTATTTTTTTATTCTAGGTTCTGCATCACTCGAAACAAGGTTGTTCAATCAATGGTTCTCTTAATACTTCAGTAACAAAAATAGTAATTTTCCAAATATAAGGACTTCATCAAACATTCCCCGTGGCCTCTGGCAAAAGATGCTTGCGCTCCAGCAAAGACCAGCATCTCGCCACCCAAAAAAAATGTTGGAAGATAGAGTTTGGACTGCCTCTTTATATGGCAATAAGTCACCAAGGAGGTCTATTAGTATTATCTTTTCAGCATATAGCTCCGGGGGGATTATTGGTATTTGGTTTACGCGAAGGTTCATGTCAAATTTCTACTAAGTGTATCCCCTTTCTGTACAAATGACCACAAAAGTAAACTTTATTAGTCATGGCTTGATTGGCTCATTCATATTTTCAGTATTTATATGAAATTCAGATTGCTGTTAAGTAAAGCATGATAAACGGTGGAAATCATTTTAGAAGGTAGTATTCGTTATATCTATTTATATAAAATAAATATAAAGTCAGGTTAACATTACATAGAATAGCTATAGAATCACTATATAGAATGATGCCATGAATTATAAACTATTATGGGCCCATCTATGCGAAGCTAGACGAGATAAACAGTTAGCCGATGGAAGGCTGGATTCCTGTAATCCAAAAGGTACTCTATTTACTTATGGTATTAGGCTCCTGAATTATATCAAGATATGGAATCTTTGCAAGATTTTATACACTTTCTGTCAGTCATTAAGAGATTCCTAAGGGTTTGTAGTCAGGAGCAATTTGTATACTTTGTAATAACTTCTTTCCTGTTGATTTTTATCATGAACTGTTTGTGAAAAGGGGAATGCCAGCAAATAATTTATATAAATAAATGTGATGCCATTGTGAGTTTTGTTTCGATAACTGGGATGGGATGATTCGTGTTTACTTGTCTAAAAATGAAGGTTTCGTCTTCCAATCCTGTTCGCATGACATGAAGGATAACAGCACCCACTCCCACTGTGTGTGGTACGAGCCATCATGCCAGTATTCGAAACATTTGAGACTTGAACCTCGAATACATCGCAATAGTATTCATACAGTATATAACACGGCATTATATATGTGTGTGTGTGTGTGTGTGTGTGTGTGTGTGTGTGTGTGTGTGTGTGTGTGTGTGTGTGTGTGTGTGTGTGTGTGTGTGTGTGTGTGTGTGTGTGAATGTGTGTGTGTGTGTGTGTGTTGTGTGTGTTTATTGTGTGTATCTACATATTAAGTTTATACCATAATTAGAGATTCGGATACGGGCAACAACAAATCTCCGGATTGGTTGATTGCAACCATGACGTCATGACGCCAGTGTAGTTATATCTTACGACCACTACTGAGCTGGTGAGTACGCTGCACTTCGCGGAGCTGATTATCTCTTACTGTAGGAACTTTCATATATATATATATATATATATATATATATATATATACAAATATATATATATATATTTGAATATATGTTTAGATATAGATAAAGATATGTATAATATGCAAGCACATGTATGCATGTATATCTATAAATACATGCATAAATATATATACATATACACACAGAGATATACATATATATATATATATATATATATATATATATATGTATAAATATGATATTATATTATATATATCATATTGTATATATTATATTATATTATATATATTATATTATATTATATTATATTATATTATATTACATTTTATATATATACATTCATATATATATATATATATATATATATATATATATATATATATATGCACGCGTGTGTGTAAACACTAAGCACATAATAGACTGAAGGATAAAGTCGACGATTTGTAGATTCATTCATGTATTCATATATCAACGAAAAGATAAATAGATAATTAAAATAAAATTGCAAAAAAGGACATCAATAGAATGTATATACACAATAATGAAGGGCAATAATAAAGTAGAGGATGAAAATGTCCCAGCGATAAAAAAAAGTCCCAGTCCAAACTTAGAAATCGCAGACTTTCCGGATCACGCGGGATTTGTGTCGCGACTTTTTACAACTTTTTATTCCCTTTCTTGTTGTCTTCCGTTTTCAGTCTTTCTTTGACAAATCTTTGCGTCTATATCTCGAAAGGTAAAGATATATATATTTTAATCATGTCATTAATTGTATCCGTTTCACATACACATTTCACATACACATTCTCGCGCGCACAAAAATAAAACACACACACACACACACACACACACACACGCACGCAAACAGACACCCCAGAAAAAAAGGAAGATAAAAGAAAAAAACGGAAGAAAATATAAAAACATAAACCCATCATCCTGTCTCTCCCGTCGTCTGTAATGATGTTATTCCTTTCCCGTTGACAAGACCCAGTTCCCTCCATCTCTTAATCAGGATATCCGAACGGAACAAAAATGATCCTGTTTTTCTCCCTATCCATCTCCAATCTAAGACAATGGTCGGAGGAGACTGATAGATTGCCCGGCGTCTTGGAAGGACAGGCCAATCCTCGCCTTT
>NC_061846.1:10924453-10929453 GCF_019202785.1 Penaeus chinensis
CATTTGTGTAGTTATGTATAATGAAGGAGTAAAGGTGTATGCTTGCATGTGCATGTGCACGAAAATGAAAATATGCTTAGTACTCAGGGCATTTGCGGGAGAACAACTATGTCTTCTTCACTAGGTGTAAATACGTATAAATGAAATCAGTGTATAAAATAGGTTCACACTAGACAGGGCCAACCCTGCTGGAGAGGCTTATTAGTGGCATCCCAGCTAAACTCCTCCTCCCAAGATATACCTAAGCCAGTGGGTGGGAGGTAACGCGGTTGTCTACCTCTCAATCAAAAACCACCATGACTGCACAAACAGAGCAAGGACCCTCATTCCCCAGAGGCGAAGGAGCCCCTGGTTACGGCGGCAAACAGGATCGCTCCGGAGCAGAAGGTGCTAAGAATCTCCGTTTAAAAACAGGCCGCTCTGCGTTGACGAACCTTTGCACATATAATATAAAGACAAAAAGAACTGAATCCGACTTACTAGCATTACTTGAGGAACTCTCTTTAATGAAAGGTTGTAGGACTCTGTGAAGTTAGAAGACTAGGTGAAGAACAGAATACTAAATGATGGACATGGGCTCTATTGGAGAGGTAAAACCAAGGGTAGCTAGCAGGAATTTGGAGTAAGTTTCTTAGTTCATATAAGCAAAAGAGTGGCTTCAGTAACAATAAAACTAAACAATAGATACAACTTAGAGATTGTTCAACTCTATCCTCCAACCTGCAGCTACTGTGATAAAGAAATAGAGAGCTTCTATAAAGAGGTTCACTTACCCAGCAAGAGTTTTAATGCCAAAATAGGTAAAAGGACAGAAGGAGAAATCTTAGTGGGGAAGTAGGCACTCCGAATGAATGAGGACAAATGCTAGTCAATTTTCTGGAGGCCCGATCACTCAATATCATGAATACATTTTTCGAAAAGGACTAGTTATAATATATAATATATATAATTAAAAAATGTGCAAGTTATTTATAAAGTAAATGTTGGCAGCAACCTTAGAATGGCCAGAAGCCAAATTAAATTACACCTCAAAAGGGAAAGGAACAAACTCATATGAAAGCCGCAGCCAAATTTAGTTAACTTGAAAACCAGAGCGACAAAAATGAACCTTAACATCCAAAAGAGATATTCACTTCTCAGCGACGAAGATCTCAGCATTGACCAAATTAACAAGCAGTTCAATGGCAAAATAAAGGAAGCTACGTCTGAAGCAGGCAGTAAGAACGTCAAACAAGCTCTTGGTGGAAACTAAATATCTTATGCAAAAACGTAGGGTCATGAAAGTATCATCAAACAGGGTCAAGATAGAATTATCTGAACTAACAAAGACTATAAATAAAAAGAAGAGAGAAGATGTACGGAAATTCAATACTCAAATAATAAATGAAACAGTGATCTGAGGTACCAACATGAAAACAGCTAAAATGAGACTTGGAAGAGGAGGAAATCAAATGTATGCAATAAAGAAACCATATAATAAGAAAGAAATCATAAAACTAGGGAAGACTTTACAGGGATCTACACAACTCAAATGAGCAATCAGCTACGGATAGAAGCAAACGCGGCAATTAGATGTACCTAACATCACAACAGAAGAAATAAAACACCAGGTGAAGACGGAATTAGTATATACCTTATAATTGATGCAGGAGAAATTGCAACAGTGAAACTAGTCATTTTTTTAAACAAATTCCTTCTCAACAAAAAAAAAGGAAAAATGAAACATTTTTTTTTGTGGGGATAGATAGGATCTGAAAAACTACAACCCCATAAGCCTCCTTTCAGTTACTTACAAACTGTTCACAAAAGTCATCATAACTCGCATCTCTGACAGACTGGATTCTAACCAGCCTAGGGAACAGGCAGGCTTCCGAAGTGGATTTTCAACAACAGACAACATCCACATGCTCGCCCAAACAAGATAAAAAATAAACGAACATAGGTAACTGTGTATGGCATTTATCGATTACAAAAAGGCATTTGACGCTGTACAAATACCAGCAGTACTATAAGCTATTCGAAGACAGGGAGTAGAAAAGGTATATTCTAAAATATTGGAAGATATATACGAAAGTCAAACTTGGGATGATCAAGTAAAAGACTAAGATCATGTTTACTAGTAGAGTTTAATTTGAACGGATACATGTACAAGGTAGAGGTAATGGACAAGTATATATACCTAGGGCAACTCATACAGACAATCACACCTAGCAGAGAGGAAATTAAGCTATGCATCAATCTAGGCTGGAGTGTCTTAAGCAGATACAGCAGCATACTAAGAGGCTCCTAGCCATTATGTGTTGAAAAAAAAACTGACTAATGCGTCCTCCCAGTTATGACCTATGGATCAGAAACATGGACTACAACCAAATTACTGGAGAGGAAGCTAATAAGTGCCCAGAGAGGGATGGAGAGGTTGATGCTGGGAATTAGCCTAAGAGATCGGATGAGGGCGACGTTGATCAGGGAACAAATTAAAGTGGAAGATATGTTATGAGCAGCAAAAAGATAAATTGGCAATGTGAAGGTCATATATGTCGGAGACAGGACAACAGATAGCAAAGGAAAGTAACAGTCTAGGATTTAGATAACAATAAGAGTCCAAGGGCCAGACCAATTTCAAGATGGTGTGACGAAATAACGAAATTTGGGGGCCGAGACTGGAAACAAAAAAACGCAAGACAAACATAGTTGGAAAAGATTTGGAGAGGCCTACGTCTGCAGTAGATTGATTTGGGCTGATGATAATATATGTGTATATATATACATATATATACATGTGTGTGTATATATATACATATATATATATATATACATGTTTGTATATATACATATATATATATATATATATATATATATATATATATATATATATATATGTATATACATGTATGTATATACATACATATATATATATATACATGTATGTATATATACATATATATATACATGTATGTGTATATATGTATATGTATATACATGTATGTGTATACATACATATATATATATATATATATATATATATATATATACACATGTATGTCCATATATACATATATATACATGTATGTGTTTATATACATATATATACATGTATGTGTATATATACATATATATATACATGTATGTGTATATATACATATATATATATATATATATATATATATATATATACATGTATGCGTATATATACATATATTCATATACATGTACATATATATATATATATATATATATATATATATATATATATATGTATATATACATTTATAAATGTGTATATATACAGATGACTGCAGTCCACTCAGTGGATTGACAGATTATCTCCGATTATGTTGGGGTTTGTAAACATTGAGTATTTTGAGCAACAGTTACTTTGAATGTTAGTGGAATCGCAATACCTGTGCCGGACACACCCATCAGCGATGAACCTACTACCCTAACTGAGGTTAGGATGGGGATTTCTAAGCTGAAGAGTGGGACAGTAGATAGATTGGACTGGCAGTAGGTGCTATGAACTCGATCAACAAGAGCATTTGGAGATGTCGGTACCTATGCAGAAGGACCAAGCTTTGTGCCTTCAAGGCCTTGATACTGCCAGTTATGCTGGACACTATCTAGTGCCTTGGAGTCTCCTCTTAATGCCTTTTGAAACGAGTCTCTTCGCCGGATCATGGTGGTTTCAGTTGGCAGGACTATGTGTCCAACTGACGGCTACACCGTGAGACCAGCATGGGATTTGTTACTTGCATAATCCGTGATCGCCATCTCGGGCTATACGGGCACCTAGCTTGTTTCCATGTGGATGACCCTGCCCATCAGGTTGTCTCTCTGCAAAATAATACTTGATGGAGGAAGCCCGTGGGACAACCTTGCAGTTCGACAAGACCTGGAGTTGGAGAAAGGCCGAAAGCCTGCCTAGAGACTCGCCATGAGGGTCCCTCGTGGCTGAAAGGAAAGGGTAGATGCGGCCATGCACCCCTGTCGACATTAGCCCTTTGATGATGATGATATATATGTGTATGAGTGTGTGTGTATGTATTAATGTGTATGTATATATATATGTATATATATATATGTATATATATATATACTCATAGTTATAATATATATTTACATATATATTCTTATATATATATATACTCATAGAAATTGAGGATTTCTGGCTCCTGGTATCAGTGTTCTGACCCGCAACGCTGGACTTGGTACAGCGATACAGGTAGAGTGGCCAAGGAGATCGACCACATCCTCGTTAGCACTCGATGGAGGATCCTCCAGAACTGCAGGGTGTATCGAAGCGCTGAGTTCTGTGGAACTGATCATAGATTAGTTGTGGCTACTCTCCGGGTCCACTTTAGAACCCCCCGTCGCACAAATGAACACCCTAGGGTGTTTCATTTGGACAGATTGAGGGAGGACGAGTGTACCCGGGGGTTTGCCGAGGCTATCTCTGGTCGTCTCACAGCACTCGAGGGCCAGACAGACCCTGTTCTTATGTGGGATACCTTCAAGCGTGAAATGCTTGATGCAGCTCAGGAATCCATTGGTGAACGCCCAAGAACAAGACAGAATTCCATCTCGCAGGAGACACTGGAAGCCACAGATGCTTGTCGTGCGGCTCGACTGTCAGGGGATCGCACCTTGCACTGCTCTCTGGTGCGCAGGACTAGGTCACTGTTGAGAAGGGATAAGGAACAGTTTATCAGTAGTCTTGCAGAGGAGGTCGAAAGCCATTTCCTTGTCAATGACCTTCGTCCTGCCTACCAAGCTCTGAGAAAGCTGAACTCCAAGTCCCCCCTCACAGACGACTGCAGTCCGCTCAGCAAGTGGCCAGATAATCTCAGATCCTGATGGGGTGCGTGTGTGTTGGGCTGAGTATTTTGAGCAGTTGTATAAGGTTGATCCACCAACAGTTAACAGGAATGCAGGTAATGTTGAGACTCCTCTGCCAGATCCACCCATCAGCGAGGATCCACCCTACCTGACCGAAATCAGGGGGG
>NC_061846.1:10934453-10941953 GCF_019202785.1 Penaeus chinensis
TGAATAGTCAATTTTATCACTTTGGAAAATCTTCAGAAAAAGAATTCTGACATAGAAACTAAGCTATCTATCATATTCTCACCTAAATGTACACACACACACACACACACACACACACACACACACACACACATACACATACACACACACACACACACACACACACACACACACACACACACACACACACACACACACACACATACACACACAGACACAAACACACACACACACACACACACACACACACACACACAGGCACGCACGCACACGCATGCAAAGCCACACATCCACACAGATATAATATTCATGGCCTCTGAACGACTTCCTGCATCGCTTCTCCTCCGGGAGGCGGAAAATAAGGGCAGGAGAAGCGGAAGAGAAAGAGGAAGTGGGAGAAAAGAAAAGAAAAGGTCATGCAGAATGTAAGGAGAAAGGCAAGGACGAGAAGAATGTACGAAGGAGATGGAAGAAGGAAAAGCGGATGAGAAGTTACGGTAAACAAAATGTACGAAAAAAAGAAGAGCAGATGAAACATAGAAGAGGAGGAGATGGAGGAAGGAGAAGATGCGAAATATAAGAAGAGAAAGACGTCAAACGGAGGAGTAAAATAATCGGAAAAGCTATAAGAAGTACAGTAAAGTAAAGAAGAAGAAGAGAACGAGGGCGAGGAAGAAGTGGTAATGGAAGGAAGTTTCTAGAAGCCTAAAGTTAACCATCTTTGGCAACAATTCATCGAAGTTACGTGATAGAAACCCTACTGTTGTTATAGTTAGTGTTGTTTTTACACCGATGTATGAATTAAATTTCACAAATCAATCAGGTTACGTACGAGTTTATAAATCGCAAAAAATAATAAAAGATAAAATTGACTGGGGCAGAGAGAGGGTAAAGAGAGGGATCTTCGCTAAGTAAAACCAAGAAATGAATCAAAGGTTTACCCACAAGACCAAGGGAAGAAGCAGACACGAGTAAAAACAAAAATAAAGAGCAGCAAAGTGCCTTCTGAACCATGTACTTGAAATCAGACTATAAACTACGAGTATAAACAACACAAACTCCCTTCACTCCACCTGACTCCTCCTCACGGCCACCTAACTCACCGGGGACGCAGCATTTGCAATTGTCGCTGCCACACACGCCAGGGATTGAAGCCTCGTCCTTCTTGCACGAGGAATCGCACCGACCATTATACATGGAGCATTTGGGAGTGTTCCAGCCGCACTTGTCCTCTGGGATGACAAGGGAGAAAGGTGTTGAGAAATTGCGCTTTTTTGTTTTTCTTTCTTTTCTCTCTCTCTCTCTCTCTCTCTCTCTCTCTCTCTCTCTCTCTCTCTCTCTCTCTCTCTCTCTCTCTCTCTCTCTCTCTCTCTCTCTCTCTTTCTCTCCTTTTTTTTTTTTTTTTTTTTAATGGTGAGGAATGCTGAAAACGGAGATGGAGAGGAGGGAAATAAAGCTAATATCTTTATGCACATTTGTGTGTTTGTAAGAGAGAGAGAGAGAAAATGTGTGTCTGAGTATATGTGTGTGTTTGTGTGTGTGTGTGTGTGTGTGTGTGTGTGTGTGTGTGTGTGTGTGTGTGTGTGTGTGTGTGTGTGTGTGTCTGATATAGTTGGAAGCAGATGTGGAAAATAGACACATGAATGCCACAGAGGAATGTATAGACTGCATGCTAATTCTACCTCATGCTGTAACATTAGGAGGTCATGTCTACGGTGTAAGCACACTGACTTACTCGGAACACAACAGGTGCAGTCTTTTCCAGAACAGAACTTCCGGATGGCCTTGCCACGGCACTGTTCCTTCTCGGGTATGCAGATGCCGCCCTTCCTCTTGCACTTGCGCGTGGTCTCGCAGCCACAGCATTGGCACCCCGCCTGGCACTGGCTCACCCACAGTTCACTGCTCGAGCACTGCTTCTTGCAAGTCCCGTCGTAGGCGCTCCGGCAATTGTTGTCTTTCTGCTTCGTGCAGTCTAAGGGGGGAGGCGAAGGAGAGATGGCGAGTAGGAGGAAGAGGAGCATGAATCAGATGAGAAGGAGAACAGAGAGGAGGGGGTAAAAAGGAGGATGATTAGGATTCATTTCAGAAGGAGGAGGATTGGGTTAAACACGAAGACGATAACCAGAATGAAATAATAATGATGATACTGTAAGTAACAGTAATGATAGGAATGATAAAAGAAAACGTTTACCAGAATAAAGTAAATCGAAATTGCGTATAGAGAGTGATAAAATAATAATAATAATAATTATTATTATTATTATTATTATTATTATTATACTGGTAATAGTAATAATGATAATGATAATAATAATAATAATAATAATAATAATAACAACAATAATAATAATAATGATAATGATGATGATAATAATAATAATAATTATATTGTAATAATGAAATAGTAATAATAATGATAATAACGTTAATTATGATATTAATATACAATAACCGATAGTTCAGTGGCTCAAAGCCCGAATCCTTACCGACACAGCAGGCACATCCGGGACACAGACTAAGGTTAACCAAGTCACACTTATTGACGAGCGATTGGCTGGGCAGCTCGCATGACCCACCGACATTTTTGCATTCCGGTGACTCTGACCTGCAAGCATTCTCTGGAAAGGCAATGGAAGATCAGAGGTCAGAGGTCATGGGCAGTCTCTTGGGAAGCGCAGCATTGCAGTATTTTTTTTTTTTTTTTTTTTTTTTGTTAGGTTAATTATCTGTGTTGTGTGTCAGTTATTAACGATAGCATTGAAATGGGGTCATTACTGATAACAAAAGCATATCATCAACAATGACATGATAATGATAAAAATAGAAATGCAGATCATTGTACTAGCACTAGCCGCAATAACAGCAGTAATTATGATGGTTAAGGATTGACTGAGATGATACAGATAACAATAATACTACTAATAATTAAGATAACGATAACACTAATATTAATAATGACGATAATGATTATAATGCTATTGATGATGAGGATGAGGATGATAATTAATGATGCTGACAATAAATAATTGTAATACTAATAATAATAATAATAATAATAATAATAATAATAATAAGTATTAGGATAACAACAACAACAACAATAATAATAATAATAATAATAACAACAACAACAATAATAACGGCAGCAGCGATGCTGGCCCCCTGCAGCCTCCCGAGCCCGGCTTTACCTGGCACGCAGCACGAGCACTTAGTGCCGCAGCCTTCGATCTCCCTCTCGTTCCTCTCGCACCTGTCCCGACACACGCCGTTGCTGAAGGAGCACTCGGGGACGGGCCTCAGGCACCCTGCCCACGCTGGAAGGGGCGGTGCGGGGGGGAAGGAGGGCGTTAGTGGCAGGGGAATGTTGGTGGGGGTTTTTGTTGTTTTTATTCATGGTTTTTGTATCTGTTTGTCTTGTGTTCTTCCTTTTGTTTTCTTTCTTGCTTTTATTTCATCTATTCTCTCTTTCTCTCTCTCTCTCTCTCTCTCTCTCTATATATATATATATATATATATATATATATACATACATATATATATACATACATATATATACATATGTATATACATATGTATATATATATTCATACATTATATATGTATATGTTTATAGTTATAGGTATAGTTATAGCAAAGAAGATTGTGATAGATATTATAGAAAGTACATCAATAAAAAAATAACTGGAATAACAGAAAGAGAGAAAACTTACTTGAGGTCGAAGAAGAGCTGGTGGAGGAGGTCGTGGAAGTGGAGGACGAAAGCGTGGAGGTGGTGAGGGTGGACGAGGTGGAGGGCGAGGAGGTGCTGCTCTGGATGGCCAGCGTGGTCGATGTTGTCGTCGGAACTTGGGGGGGGGGGGGGGGGGGGGCAGATAATAAAATAGAATAATTGCATGCAAATGAGGCGCACAGGCATGCAGTCGTATGAGAATACAAACAAATATACAGGCAGCATATCTATTCACAAGCATAATAAACACGCAAATAAACATGCATGCGCGCACACACACACACACACACACACACACACAAACACACACACACATACACAGACACACACACACACACACACACACACACCACCTCGAAAACTCCACTTTACTCACGAGTTACACAGCATTTGCACGCGTTCCCGACGCAGAGTCCCGATACACCTCGCTCTGAAGAATCGCACGTCTCTGCACACCTTCCGCCCAGCACCTCGCAGGCCTTGCTCGCCTCGCACTCTGCGTTGCATCAGAGTCAGTTTTGATTTCTGTTTTCGCTCTATTTTCCCCTTTTTTATCTGTCACTATGTTTTAGCATTTTAGCATTTTCAGATATGTGTGAATTTTTTATCCGTTAGTATTAAATATACAGCTAAAATATCTCACTTACAATATGTGAGTTCTCTACAGTACCTACTTGCACAGAAGGTCATTATTTCGTCCGTCTGTATTGTTAAATCTATTACTAAGGACCTGTTTCAAGTTTCCTTTAGTAAGCACTAATACAGCACTTCACATCTACTCCTGAACAAGTCTTGTTTTTATATGAATAGAGAGGAAAAGACAATTATATATAACCGTTTATGCATATATACATGTATACACATACACATGTATCCAGAGCGAGAGGAAGAGAGAAAAAGAGAGCATTATAAAGTAACTGATGAAACTGTATAAGGGATGGTAGATCACTTCATATCTAGGCTTGAATGGTGTCTGTTAATATGAATATAGAGAGAAAACTATTTATGCATACATACTTAAAGACATACATACATACATATATATACACACACACATATATATATGTATGTATATATATATATATATATATATATATATATATATATATATATATATATAAAGAGGGAGAAGAAGAGAATAAAAGCATTAACAGGAAAATCCGAGAATGATGAGGACACAAAGGACAAGCCAAGTGAACAGCAGATCCCTTACTCTCGACGCAGCACACACAACTGCCTTTGCACAGCGACCGGAAGGATTCTTCGTTGGGATTACACTGGTAGAAGCATTTGCCGTTCTTGTTCTTGCATTTCCCCGTTTGCTTGCATTTCTTTTCTGTGGATGTTATGGCTATTGAATCGTGTGTTTTGAGGCGAGTGATCGCGTGGTTTTATGTGCCTTTATGTGTATCGTCTGCAAGTCTTTGAAGTGTAAAGCTGCTTTACATAAAAGAGAAAAAAGTATTCATTTAGTTGACATACTGGTACATATATCTCATTACCAGCAACATCCTCGCCTTCGTTATAATCCAAATAAATAACATCGTCTCAGTTTCACCGCGATTCCACTTGGAAAGCAAATCCCCCATAACACCTAAGGTAATATCCCGCAAAAGAAGCGAGTAAAGAAGGCGGACGAAGAGCCAACGACAGCCTCTCGAAATACCGACCTTTGGTGCAGCACAGACAGCCGGAGCCGCTGCACAGGTTCAGCTGCTCCCTCTCGTCCAGGCGGTTGCACTTCCTGTCGCAGCGCCCGCTTTTCTTTTCGCATTGTTGGGTCGTCACCAGACAGAGGTCGGCTGAGAGATATATCCTCTTATTCATCTAATGGTGTATGTGTTTATGTGTATCTGTATATCTGTATATCTGTATGTATGCAAACATATATATATATATATATATATATATATATATATATATATATATATATGTATATATATATACATATGACTGGATTATACATTTTTGTCTGTTTGTCTGTTTCTATGTTTTCCTCTTTATTGTCTGCTTATCACGATGACTGTAGTACAGAACATACAGATGGCGAGTCATCTTATCTCTCTCCCTGGATTTCTCTAGACTCATCAACTTTCGCAAACTTTGCACCTTCACATAGATACCACTATGTCCCTGCCTACCACTCTTTCCCCCCTTACTCTCTTTCTCTCTCTCTCTCTCGGTACCTCAGAGCACCACTGCTACCCTAAAGAGACCTTTGATGCAGCAGATACAGTCCGCTCGACCTCCGCACAGGCTGTCGACTCCCTTCTCGCCCTCGCTACAAGCGCTTCGACAGGCCCCGCCATACTGCTCACAGGTTTCGCTCTGGCTGCACCGCCCTAAGGGGGAAACGCCGCTAATCCGATTAAAAAACGTTTCTTTCTGTCGTCTCCTGTTTTCTATCTTATCTGCTCTTATTTTATTTTTATTTTTTTTTTCTTAAGAAACTGAGCATTGAAAAGCGTTTTTTTCGTTTCTTTAAATAAATTGCGAATACTATTTGACGATTCGACAATGTATTTGAAACAATCAGAAATCAGAGCAAAGAAATTTGTCACAAAATGACATCAAATTTCACCACTATGACCGTAACTTACGAATCTTACAAGGGAAAAAAAATATAGAAAAAATCTCCTATAATACATGCTTAAAAAACAAATCACACGCCGCGAACAAGGCCAACGCAGCAACTGACCTTTGATACAACAGAAGCAAGAGTTAGGTTTGCATAAGTGCTCGAGCGCGACGTCGAAAATATCACACTTGGGCCGGCACTCTCCAAAGAACACGGCCCCGCATGAGAAGGTGTTGGGACAGGTCGCCCTCTCTGCTCGGCGGGATGGCAGGCTTTTGTCACTTTCGTCACTTTCGAATGGTTTAATTTTGTGCTGAAGAGATCTACCGTCTGTTTTCTGTTTCTGAATGCTATTTGGGCTTAGTAAATAGGCCTACATATTCTGTTCTCTATCCCCTAATCCTGTCCTAATTTGGTAAAGAGTCTACCAATCTGTGCTTTGTTTCTCGGTGCTACTTTTGTTTTTCAGTTTCTTCGTCACATTTTGGTTTGGTTTCCTATGTCAACTGTGGTCGTTGAATATGCTCATCCTTTTATTCCCCATTTTTCTTTGAGGTTATTTTCTCAATCAATCTAGATCTTTGGTTATTCTTAAGATTATCTCTAAGCCTAACTGTCGACTGAGGCCTCCCATCTGGATAATGGCCAGCCTTTGGCGAAGCAAGGGAGGAGGTCAGGGGGATTTGGCATTTCTTGGGATCACTTACGTTGCCTATTCGTTAGATATGTGGGCATGCATTTCCATGCGTTTTTTGTGTGTTTATATATAGCACGCATGTGTGTGTGTGTGTGTGTGTGTGTGTGTGTGTGTGTGTGTGTGTGTGTGTGTGTGTGTGTGTGTGTGTGTGTGTGTGTGTGACACATGTATATATATATAATTATGTATATATATGTATGTATGTATGTATGTATGTATTTATGTATGTGTGTGTGTGTGTGTGTGTGTGTGTGTGTGTGTGTGTGTGTGTGTGTGTGTGACTGTGTGGCAGCGAAGGGCGCATATATCCGGTTTATGAAAAATATCGATTTCGCAAATTTAAGAATAAGCTGTGAATCGCAGTCATCAAAAGAAATTGTTTTGTTAATGTTAGGAATGAGAAACAGAAACGAAAAAGTCATTGAAGTTTGTGCAAATCAAATGTTCAGCCATTTAGATTTCTGCACTGTCAAAAGATCTTTTTAGTTCAGT
>NC_061846.1:10984453-10986953 GCF_019202785.1 Penaeus chinensis
TCCACCTGAGGTCCGTCATCACAGAAATTCCAACTAGTATATGTATTTCTGACGATGGTATGATAGAAACCGGTGAAATACATCTCTTGCACTGCTAGGTGATATGTTGCATTAGCAATTGACCCACGATCTTATTTCTTTTATTAGTGAATAGTTATTGCTGACAGAAGGGAATGAATGACACTAGATGCAAAATTAGCTTATTAGAAGATGAGACAACAAACGAACTACGAACAATTATACCGGTAAAATATCTCCCTCCTTATAGCACCTTTTTACAGTCTTTGGTCACTTTGTTTATATTCAATAGATTCATGTGGACAGAACCTTCGGTCGCTGGTCCTTCCTGTAATGGTCGATCTCATCCTACAGAAGAAGAACAATTAGAAGAAGAAGTAAAGAAGAGGGCGTGAATAAGGGGATGAAAAAGAAGGAGAAATAAGTTGAAGATGAACAAGAAGTAAAGAAGATGAGGAGAACAAAATGGGAAAAGAAGATGAAAAAAGAGAAAAAGATGAGGAAGACGAAGAAGAAGAAAAAGAAAGAAAGGAAAAGGAAGAGAAGGAAATGGTGAAGAAGAAGAAAGGCGAAGATGTCTAAGAAGAAAAAGAAGTAAATGAGATGGAGAAGAGGAAAATGAGGAGGAGGAGGAAAGAGGAACAGAGGAAGAAGATGAAGGAGTAAATCAATAGTGAAGAAGAAGAAAAATGACGAGGAAAAGAAGAAAAATAAACCAAAGATGATGAAGACTAAAAAAATAAAGAGGAGGGAGAAGTAGGAGAAAAAAATAGATGATAATGAAAAAAACAAAGGTGATGAAAACAAAGAAGAAAAAGAAGTAAAGAAGTAAAAAAAAAAGAAGATGAGCAATGAAGAAGAAAAAAGCAGTAAGCTTATCGCGCTAATCTGATTCTTTCGGAACGTCATAAGTTCTCATTATCTTTATCTCTCCTTTTACTTCCAAGAGCCAAAGGTTATTTAGCAGAGATAGCGCAGATATATCTTCCCTCGTGTTCCCGGTGCCTCCCTCGCCTAGTTTATGACTCCTTGTGTTGATGGCGTTTGTTTCATGTTATATTCAGTTTATTGTTGCGTCATCGTGCTTAGGAAATGTCTCGTGTTAAATGCATTTTGCTGTTTTTATGGTTTCTTTTATTTCTGGTTGTGTTTTTATTTTTCTTATGAGCGCTAAACTGTTGTCTTTCGATCCCACCATTGTGATATATTTTCGTTTCTGCATTATGAAAAGTCATTCACCACGCAGAGGGTCACTTGTAATTCCTTTATATAGGCATTGTTATTTTTAAAACGTTGTCTTTAATGCATTGATAGCCATTTCACGTAAAACGGTTATTGATGATTTGATATATTGTTGTTGATATATATTCCTTCACAACGCTAGGTTACACAACAGTCTATTGCTTGTGCACACGAGTAATATAAGTAATGGAAGAAGTGACAAGAGATAAAGATAAGAAAAAGACAAAGCTAGCGGGCGTGCATCAAATACATTACCTTAGTGTGTGTGTGTGTGTGTGTGTGTGTGTGTGTGTGTGTGTGTGTGTGTGTGTGCGAAGGATTAATATTGAACGAATTGTAAATAAACCAACGAAAGGAAGAACAGGAAATCACGTGAATGTGCCGTAGGACTTTACAGCTTTTCTCTTTGTAAGAAAATTGGAAACTCTACGCTTTTTCCACGGAATATTTAACTAATTTACAATAGTAAATGCAGTGTCTTCGGAACTGTGGAGTTCCACTCGTATTGCTTATCGGCTCCTTTTTTCGTACCAACCGCATGTTTGTGTGTGTATGTGTGTGTAGGTATATGTGTGTGTTTATATATATATATATATATATATATATATATATATATATATATATATATATGTATGTATGTATGTATTATATATATATAAATATATATAGGTATAATATTTATGTATGTATACATATACATATACACACACGCACATAAGAATATATATATATATATATATATATATATATATATATACTTATATATATGTATATATAAATATATATATATATATATGTGTGAATGCCGCGATGGTCTAGTGGTTAGAGCACTGAACTCCGACCATCATGGTCCCGAGTTCATTTCCCACGGCCGTCGTAAAAATGCTTGAACTCTGACTGCTGGCTTGAGCCCGGCCTCCCGGTGAGAAAACGACATATCGCCCTGAAAAATCAATCGCAGATGTCGTCAGGGAAGTTCCCACCGTGGCACAGGTGTTAGTACGCCGAACCACGGTTGATTAGGAAGGGCATCCAATCAGGCAAGGGTGACACTGCCATATAACCTCTCATTAGTGAATGAGAGAAGCCTATGTCCTGTAGTGGACTGAATTGCTCTTGAAAAAAAATATATATATGTATATATATATATGTATATAAATATATGCACACACACACACACACACACACACACTCATATATGTATATATACATATATATATATATATATATACACACACAC
>NC_061846.1:11024453-11029453 GCF_019202785.1 Penaeus chinensis
AATCGTGGGTCGTTTTTTTTTTTTTTTTTTTGTACATAACCATTGCTCTACATAATGATTTCTTTATGCAGTGTTTTCCTTTTGTAATAATTTCCCTACATAATCATTTCCTCTACAGAATCGTTTCCATATGCAATCATTTCCCCGCACAATTAGTTTCCTTACGTGACCATTTCCATACATAATCATTTCCATACAGAACCATCTCCCCATAGAATCATTTCCACGCTCAGTCACGTAGTCATTCCCCACATAGCCATTTCCCTATATAGCCTTTTCTCTACATAGCCATTCCCCTACATGCTCACGGACTGACTTCTCACTGAACCCTAAAGCCCAAAGCGGTAAATGTCATCTCTTGGGTAATTCTTCCACTGTATCCCGCACTCAGAAGGTCTTTTTCGACGTCTCTCTCTCTCTCTCTCTCTCTCTCTCTCTCTCTCTCTCTCTCTCTCTCTCTCTCTCTCTCTCTCTCTCTCTCTCTCTCTCTCTCTCTCTCTCTCTCTCTCTCTCTCTCTCTCTCTCTCTCTCTTCTCTCTCTCTCTCTCTCTCTCTCTCTCTCTCTCTCTCTCTCTCTCTCTCTCTCTCTCTCTCTCTCTCTCTCTCTCTCTCTCTCTCTCTCTCTCTCTCTCTCTCTCTCTCTCTCTCTCTCTCTCTCTCTCTCTCTCTCTCTCCCTCTCTCCCTCTCTCCCTCTCTCTCTCTCTCTCTATCTCTCGTTACGCTCGTTTCTCTTCAAGATCAGTTGAGCGAAGCTTCGAAGCCGCACGAGAAAAGCCACCCGTGTTTCGAGGCAGCGTCGTCTAGGGAACCCAGCCGCGGTCGACGATCTGACGGATCCCTCCCCCAGGCCGTCTCTTCGCGTCTCCCTCCTCGTGTTGGGTTGTTTACTCTTTGACCCCTTATTCATCCTCATTCTCATACGTCGTCTTATTCTTTATTCATATAGCGTATTCTTATTCTTATCCTTCTTTCTTTCTTCTTTTTTCTTCCTCCTTCTTATTCATCATCGTCTTATTATCATCATTATTATTATCATTATCATTATAAATATTATTATATTGTAATTGTTATTATCCTCAATATCATTATATTATAATTATTATCATTATCCATATTATTATTATTATCATTATCATTATTATTCACCTCCTACGAGTTTCCTCGTTATTATCATTATTCTCCTCTTCCTTTTTTTTCTTCTTTATCTTCTTTTTCTTCTTCTCTCCTTCTTCTTCTTCTCCTCCTACGCCTCCTCCCCCTCCCCCTCCCCTCCTCCTCCTCCTCCTACTACTACTACTCTCCCATCTTTTTTTTCTCCTCCTCCTCCTCCCTCTCACTCTCTCCCTCTCCCTCTCCCTACCCCTCCCCCTCCTTCTGCTTCCTTTCCTCCCCTTCTCCTTCTGCGCCTTCGTCTTCTTCTTCTGGTTCTCGTTCTTCCTTCTTGCAAGCACGAAGCCGTCATCGTCAGTTCCATCGTATGAGAGCTTGATTTTATCCTTTTATACTGACTCTCTCCTGTCACTTCTTGCAGATTTCTCTTTTTTTTTTACTGAGGATTTTCATTTTATGTTTAGGCTTTCGTTGAGGCGAATTTATATAAGATATGACTTCATTGTTAAATTCAGATGCTCTTTTGGAGGAGAGAGAGAGAGAGAGAGAGAGAGAGAGAGAGAGAGAGAGAGAGAGAGAGAGAGAGAGAGAGAGAGAGAGAGAGGGGGGGGGGGGGAGAGACAGATTGACAGACAAGTAGACAAGTTGACAAACAAACAGTCAGACAAGCAAGCATGCAGACAGACAGACGGGCAGACAGAGAACAAGAATCAGCGAAACAGACAAGTAGACAGACAGAGAAACAAAGATAAAACATTATGAAGATGCATATCTGCGTTGCACACCGGCCGTGACTTCTCTCACCTCGAGCAGCCTTCCCTCGCCGCTCTCGCCGCCTCGGATGCTTTCTCTGGAAGTGCAACGAATGACGCTAGCAGCTCCAAACAGGATTTATCTTTCGCATTTGCATTTTCCTGGGGCGCGCCTTCTTTCCCTCGTTTGCTGATATACTATCTCTCTTTCTCTTTTGCTTTCGTTCTTTCTCCCTTTCGCTCTTTCTGTTCTCTCTGTCTCTGCTTCTGTCTGTTTTTATCTATAGCTGTCTGTCTGTCTGTCTGTCTGTCTTTCTCTCTCTCTCTCTCTCTCTCTCTCTCTCTCTCTCTCTCTCTCTCTCTCTCTCTCTCCCTCTCCCTCTCCCTCTCTCTCTCTCTCTCTCTCTCTCTCTCTCTCTCTCTCTCTCTCTCCCTCTCTCTCTCTCTCTCTCTCTCTCTCTCTCTCTCTCTCTCTCTCTCTTCCCCTCTCTCCCTCTCTCTCTCTCTCTCTCTCTCTCTCTCTCTCTCTCTCTCTCTCTCTCTCTCTCTCTCTCTCTCTCTCTATCTATCTATCTATCTATCTATCTCTCTCTCTCTCTCACTCTCTTGCTCGCTCGCTCTCTCTCTCTCTCTCTCTCTCTCTCTCTCTCTCTCTCTCTCTCTCTCTCTCTCTCTCTCTCTCTCTCTCTCTCTCTCTCTCCTCCCTCTCTCCCTCTCTCCCTCTCTCTCTCTCTCCCTCTCTCTCTCTCTCTCTCTCTCTCTCTCTCTCTCTCTCTCTCTCTCTCTCTCTCTCTCTCTCTCTCTCTCTCTCTCTCTCTCTCTCTCTCTCTCTCTCTCTCTCTCTCTCCCGTAAAGCAGTTACGCTCGTTTCTCTCTTCTCTTCTATTCTCTTCTCTCTCTCTCTCTCTCTCTCTCTCTCTCTCTCTCTCTCTCTCTCTCTCTCTCTCTCTCTCTCTCTCTCCTCTCTCTCTCTCTCTCTCTCTCTCTCTCTCTCTCTCTCTCTCTCTCTCTCTCTCTCTCTCTCTCTCTCTCTCTCTCTCTCTCTCTCTTCTTCCCTCCCTCTCTCTTTTCAATTTGATTTCATTCACACATAATCACTTCCTTACAAAAATATATAGATGCAGTATATCAACACGGCGGTATCAATAACGGTGTTGGTCGCTCGCTTACATTATATTCCAGAAAATGACCTCATCTATCATTTAAATGGCTCAATCTTTGTAATGGATCGACAACGGCATGTTACTCTTTTCTGTTTTCGAGGCATGTATGGTTGTTTGTGTGTTGTGTGCGTCTTTGTATGGGTATGTGTGGGTGTATGAGTCTGTGTACATACGTGGTTGCAAGTGCGTGTGCTTCTGCATGCTCGTGGGAGTTTAATAACAAAATTCCTCCAACATAATCACATAACCTGGATTAGACCACAACATTACTTCCTGCCCCCGACTCCTGCCGCGACCATAATGACGTAATAATATGACAGGGTTTGATGACGAGGGAAAAATCTTGGAGATGAATGGGAGGCGAGACGATCGGAATTCGCTTTAATGCCCTCCTGTTTCATACGCTGGCGTTTTCCATTAAAGGGTTTATTAGGGTTTCTACGCAGGAGTTTCTACTTTCTACCTTTCTTGGAAGTTTCTCCTTGGCAGTTGATATTTTCTAATCTTATGAGAAGTTTCTGTTTTCTATTATTGGAAGGCTTCATCGAAATGGTTCCACTTTCGACTTTGAGTAAAAGGTTCTTCCAAGAAATTTCTAGTTTAAACTTTTTATGTAGAATTTTCTACTTGTATGCATATATTTCTACCTAAGAGTAAATACCATCTTCCCTTATTTTATTAGCTCTTTAAACTAAGAAGTCTCAGAATCAGCAGACATCCATCATGACCACAGAGCTTCCAACACCACGGTGGGTGACCCCAGATGACCCAGGACAAGGGGCGAAAAGGACCCAAGAATTACTCCATAAACAGGAAAGGAAAATAAAGGAAGCTGCAGACTCGAACACCGCATCCGCCAGCTCCAGTCATCCGAACTCCTGGCGACTGGCTCTTGCAAATCTTCCACTCGTGTCTAAGGTAGATTGATTTACAATGTGATGCTGATGACAATATAGTCGAAACACGTCGTTTATATACTATTATCATTTATACTTACTTTCTTTTCTTTTCTGTCTTTATTTACTACATTTGTCACAAGGAACTCAGAAGTAGAAACATTTCAACCAAAAGTTTCTATCTTCTATCACTCTTAGAAGAGTTTCTGCCTACTCCACCTATATAGTACACTTCATAAATATACACTTAAAGAAATTCCACCAGTTCCACACCTAAGACATGTAAGCACACCAGTTAAGACCAAGATTTCTTAATAAATATAAGCACGCCACTTCAAAACAAGATATGATATATTATCAGTAATAAATTAATAAACATTATGATACCTGCATAATGGGTAAAATATTCACAAACAGTTCAAATAATCATAGATAATTATCTCAAACTTTAACCTTTATGGATTCCTGCCACTGTTACCCTAAACAAAGAATTGTGTAATGGAACGTCAAAGGATCATTTTTACATAATTGTACTATTCGTTTCAACAAAAAAATATATACTTGTATCGACGCAAGAGTGGAAACAAATCGACTGAAAATTAACGAAAAAAATAATTATACAATGGAATGTATCCAGAAATACAATAGCCAATTACGCAAAGTAAGACTAAGAAAACCATCAGGAAGACCCGCAAGGTACACTTCATTTGATAGGCCGACCATAAAGAATTAAATGACCTTTCTGATAAACTAAAAGAAATAGAGGAAAAATGATCAAATAAAGCAGAGGTTTGCTGAAACCATGTAAAATCGAATTTATCTACCCGACGGTTCTAACGCCTTTTTTGTTAACAATATATTTTTCTGTATATTTTAACTTTCTGTATATTTAACTTTCTGTATATTTTAACTTATTTTAAGCGCCAAAGTATAATGGAAACCAAAAAAGTTGATGAAACGAGAGATAGAGAAATCCAATTTGCATTTAACTAGAAATATTATCAATATTACTGTTGTAATTGCCCGGAATATTATAAAAGAGAATAACAATGTAAACATTTTTGTTCTTATTTCAACA
>NC_061846.1:11036953-11051953 GCF_019202785.1 Penaeus chinensis
TGCGCGCGTTGGTGTGTGTGTTGTTGTTTGGTTTTGTGTTGTGGTGAGTGGGTTTTAAGGAAAGCGTGCTGGTGTTTGTGTGGGTGTGGGGTGTGGGGTTGGTTGTGTGTGTGTTGTGTGAAAGTTTGTGTTTTTTTGGAATATGAATTTACGCTTATGACCCCCCATCCAAGGAAAGACACCGAACTAAAAACAAAAACTATGAACATGATTCTGTCGAGTTTTTTCTTTTTCTTCTTCCGAAAAGATTCTTCAATACTCTAAATTTTTGAAAAGTTTTTAAATTAGAAAAAAGGTTTTAAAAAAAAAAAAAATCTCAATTATTTAATTAGACGCGAAAAAAAAAAAAAAAGTATTCTCATCTACTTGTAACAACACCCTGACCATTTTCCATTAGAGAGACAAAAAAGAATAAAACTTTCAAAAGTAAAGACCGCTCATTTGCGAGTTGGGTGTGTGTATGTTGTGTTTTGTGTGTTGTGTGGTGTGTTTGTAATAAAAAAAAATATTTAGATAGTAATTGGGGATATATAGATAAACAAAAGGTATTGAACACACACACACAATTAAAATACATAACATCATTAAAGGAAAGGATGTCCAAAAAGGTTTCGTTAGGTCTTGGGGCCATAAAACAAAATAATTATGAATTATAATAATGATAAAAGTTAATAAAAAAAAAAGTTTAATTTATAAGAAAAGGAAATAAAATAGACAAGAAAAAAAACATAAAAAATAATCTTTTCCCCAAAAAAAATCAGGTTTTAAATTTTTCCCTTTACATTGCGTTGTGTTACATTTTTTAACAGGGAGGTTTCTTGGTCCCGGTTTTTTTATTTTCCCCTTTTGCTTTGGCTATAAAAACTTGATACGTACAAATTTAGTCCCTCGTTTTATTACTCCCTGAAAAAGATCTCTTTAACTGTTACTTTTTGCTTTGTTGTTTGCTATTTTTTTTTCTTTTGAAAAAAAAACATAATTGACGGCAATGACATTAAGTTACAATTATAGCTGAAAAAAGATTTTCCAAATATACATCCTGAAAGGCCAGGGTTATGTTCCAAAAAGAGAGAGAAAGAGAGGGTAGAGAGAAAGAGAAGAGGTGAGAGGAGGAGAGAAGAGAGAGAAAGAGAGAGGAGAGAGAGAGAGAGAGAAAGAAAGAGAGAGAGAGGGAGAAGAGAAAAGGAGGAAAGAGATAAAAGAGAGGGAAGAGAGAAGAAGAGAAAGGGAGGGGAGAACAAACCGACAAAACAGACCGATACCCGACAGCCCAAAAAAAAAAAAGACAGAGACAAAACAGAAGATAAACAACCGAATAACAGACACGACGCAACAAACAGAAAACGTACAGAGAAAAGAGAGAGAGAAATAGAAGAGGGAAAAAGAGAGGGGACAGAAAGGAGACCAACCAACTGAAAAAAAGAAAAAAAATAGAGAAATGGGGGAAAAAAAAGCAATAAATAAAAAAATGACAGGCACCCCGGAACCGACGGGAGAAGTAGAACCAACAAGAAAAAAAGTTGGGGAATGACATCGAATTAGGGAGTGTTGCCGCGCCGGGCCCGAAAAAAGGCCAGTCTGCTTTTTTTTTGCCCTTTTCTTTTTCGGCTTTCTGTTCCCTTTTTTTTTTTTTTTTTTTTTTTTCTTTTTTGCTCTTCTTTTTCTTCTTCAAAATTTTTGCTTTTTTCCTTCCTTTTTTTTTCCCCCCTTTTTGCCTTTTTTTCTTTAAATTTTTGTTTCCTTTTTTTTTTCCTCTTCTTTTTTTTTTTTTTCCTTTTTTTTTTTGTTAAAAATTTTCTTTTTCTTTCCTTCTTTTTCCTTTTTTTTTTCTTCTTTTTTTTTTGTTTTATAAGTTTTTTGATTGAATGTTTTTCATTTTTCCTTTTTCACTTCGGGGTTTTACCTAAGTTTGCAAAACACCTTTGCATCTCATATTCATATCCTTACATTATAACTTCACTCCTGTTACGCAATAGCTCAAAAAAACATTTATACATATCGCTGCCAAACATAACAAACCAGAACTTGCATCCGGCACATCTGAACTTTACAAAAAAAAAAAAAAAAAAAAAAAAAATAAAGGGAGGAGGTGCAGAAAATGAAAAAGAACAAGAAGAAGGAGACGCAGAAGGCGCAGAAGACAAGCAGATTCTCCGAAACTCCCCGACGGACTCTGGCCTCCATCTCCATCTTCACTCACCTCTCTCCAACGCAGACGAGGAAGCCATCGAGAGCGGCCTATGCTATCCCCCGTTGGCTTCCTCTTCCTCTATGACACGAGATCCTTAAATTACATGGGCTTAAAATAAACTCTCTTAAAACACTTCGCCCGTATGTCCCATTGTTTGAAAGGTCCTTTTCCCTTGTCGTGAGGATTTTTTTTTTTTCTTCTCCTTCTTCTTTTTTGGTAACAAGGATTGACGTTCCAGAGAAGATGCAGTTAGTGGTGAAATGGATCTCATTTTGTATACATGACATAATGCAATACAAACTTACTTACACACGTATATAAGGAGTGAAAAGTGCCTCTTTTTCGTTGTTTCTTTATAAATTTTCCTGGTTTCTTTCTCTTATGTTTTGCAAAACTTTTTAAAATTTTTAATGCAATCGGCAAATCGATCAAAGATATATACTAAGTATTCTCATACACTTTGTAACAAGCACACGTGAACATAATACCTCTACAACTGAGCGTGGATATCGTCGTTTTTTGATTTTTTTTTTTTTTCTTTTCCAAAGAGAGTGACAATTTAGAATGAAAACTTACATAAGTGGCGGAGACTGCTCATTTGTGTGTGTGTGTGGTGTGTGTGTGTGTGTGTGTGTGTGAGTGTTGTGAGAGTGTGTTTATGTGTGTGTGTGGTGTGTGTGTGTTGTTTTATATGTGTGTGTGAATGTGTGTGGTTTGTTGTGTTTATATATATAAATAAATAGATTATATATCTATATATATATAAATATGTGCTGTGTGTGTGTGGTGGGTGGTGAGTGTGTGTGTGTTGTGTGTGTGTGTCTATGTTTGTGTGTTGGTTGGTGTGTGTGTGTTGTGTACATAAATATATACATATATATACATATATAAATATATATATATATATCTATAATATATGCGGCAGCCTCATGGTCCCGAGTTTCAAATTCCTATGCACGGCGGTCGTAAAATTAATGTTCCTGGCGCAGCTGAGACTGAGCTGAGGATGCCCGAGAAAAACGACATAGTACCCAGTCGGGCGGGCCGGTTGAGAGGGGGGGGGGGGGGGTGGGGTGGGGGGTGGGGTTGGGGGGGGGTGGTGGGGGTGGAAAATGGGCGCGGCGGGTGTGGTGGTGAGCGAGTGTGAGAGTGTTATCGAGCTTACCGCCGTGGCACAAGTGTTTATCTCTCGCCGAACCAGTTTGAATTAGGAAGGGCATATATATATATATATAATATATTGATATATATATAAATATATATATTTATGTATATGATAATATGATAGTATATATATATAGGGTGTGTGTGTGGGGGTGAGTTTGTGTGTAGTGTACCTGTGTGTGTGTTTGGGTGTGTCTGTCTGTGTGTACGTTGTTGGTGTGGTGTGTTTGTGTATGTGTTGTGTGTACGCGTGTGTGTGTGTGTGTGTGTGGTGTGTGTGGAGTTGTATATATAGATATATATATCTGTTATAATATTATATATAATATGAGTATGTAATAGATATATATATATGTATATATTTATAGATATATATATTGTGTGTGTGTTGTGTGTGTTTGTTTGTTTGTGTGTGTGTGTGTGATATATATATATATATCATATATATATAATAAAATATAAAGTATATATAATATATATATATATATGTAATACATATATGTAAAAATAATATTATAATATAATAATACTATAAGTGTGTGTTGTTGTGGTGTGTGTGTGTGTGTTTGTTTGTGTGTTGTGTGTGTGTGTGTATATATATATATATATAAATATATACATATATATATATATAATCTATATTTATATATTGTATATGATATTATATATATTAAATAGATATGTTATATATAATATATGTGTGTGTGTGTGCCTGTGTTGTGTGTGTGTTGTGTGTCCCTGCTGTGTGATCTGTGTGTGTGTGTGTATTTGGTGTTTGTGTGTGTGTTGTGGGTGTAACTGTGTGTGTGTTATTATAATATGAGACATATATATTTATATATATATATATATAGAGGTTTTTGTATGTATGTATGTATAAATAAAGTTATGCATACATATATCCACGTATACATCTATAAACTAACAGTAACATGAACGACCAGCCGTTAAATCGACAAGGACGCAGGTCAAAAGAGTGAGCGTATCTGTGATTTTTTATCCCAGACTTGTCATAAACGAAGCCAGTTCGAGGTGATGACGTGAGCAGCGGCGGCTCCTCCTCCTCCACGGGCAACCGCCGATGGCCGGAGCCTTGCCTGCAAGTCAACTGGGGAGGGAATGGCCGTCGATCTCCCTTTATTCCTTTCCATCTTTCTATTTTGTTCCTTTTTTTTCCTTTTCCTTTCTTTATTTTGCATTTCTCTATTTATCTGTTCATCTCCACCCTTATCCCCTAACACTATGAGGGTATGCATCAGTCAACAGAGGAATTTAATTAGCAGCTTCCGTGGCACTGAGAATGTGCTACAGACGGGAGTGCGCGCTCTCGCTCCTCTGTTTCCGATTGGGCCTTTAAGTAAGCATTTGATAAAAGGGAGCAACAACCATATAAACTGATAAACTGATAAATAGATAAAAAGATAAAGCCCATTTAAAATGTCTTTGCATTATAAAAAATAGAGTGTTGTGTAAATGTATATATATTTACAATATATTACATACATATATATATTATATAATTTTAAAATCCCATATATAACTTAAAAATAGGGTATGTGTGTATATTTTTTTATACAATTATACAACAATAATTTATATTTATATGTTAAATGAAATTAAATATAACATACATACACATAATATAAACATACATATTATATAATATATGTATAAAATATAAAAAATTTATTTTTTAAAATTTATATATAAAAACATTATTCCCATATACATAACTTTTATATATAGGTCAATACATCTTATACGATATGTATCTATTCTATACGTAAAATTATCTAAATATATATAATATAAAGATATATAATATATAATATACAGATTATACAAATCCCAAACAACAAAACACACACCACTTTATATATATAATATTATATAAATATATATAATTTATAATAAAACCTATAAAAATAACTGTGGTGGGTGTGCGTGTAGGTGGTGTTGTGTGTGGGGGTGTGGGGTGTGGGGGGTGTTGTGTGCTTTTCATTATCTATTGTGAAAGTGCATGCTAATAGTGTTATATGTATCTATTAAAATAAAATCTAAAAATTTTAGAAATCTTACAGGGTTGCCAACACATGCATTAACAGGGTCATTGTTTAACCTGAATTTCTCTCTTCCTGCCACACGAACCAGGCATTCAAATTGTCAAAACTTCTAAACCTGTAAATCTATCCCATGCTTAAATTTAAGGATGGAGCCAAGGAGCAACACCTCGCCCCAAGGAGAAGCCCCATTCCATCATTAATCTTCAAATACAGTTTAGGAGACAGGCTAAATTTTTTTTTTCCTAACTTTAAACCCTAAACCTCACCATCTTTCCCCTGTGTGTGTGTGTAGTGTGTGTGTGTGTGGTGTGTGTGTGTCTCTTTGATTATACATTATGTATAACACACAAACACCCTCTCTCTCCTCTTTCCTCTCCGTCAAGATAGCTTATAAATGAAAATTTAAAACGAGGTATGGGGGTGGGCCCTGTGTAACGTGATAAACTAAATGGTCAAATAGAGGTACAATCTATTAAGGTTATTGAATTTTAACTTATCAATTTTGCATCGTATTAATAACATCACTCCTCGCGGATTTCTCACAGTCCTTATAAATAGAATCCTTTTTCCTGCCCCAGCCCCCCTCCTTTCCCTCTCCCTTTCGGCTAAAAAAAAAAGTTCTCCTAGTACGTCTATTCTTTGAGAGAAACCTTTTGGGCGAAATACAAAGCGAAGCCCCCGCCGGGCCGCTTTTTTTGAATGTGCGGTATTTTGATTTAGCGAGGTTTTTTTTTGCGTTCCGGCGTTTTTACTGCTTTCTCTAAAGGGTATTGGGGTCCCTCCAGATGGGGGGTGTTACCCCCGGGCTGGTTTTTATCCCCCTCTTTCATTCTCTCCTTTTTTTTTTTCTCTGTCTCTCCTTCTCCCTTCTCCCTTTTTTTTCTTTCTTCTCTCCTTTCTTTTTTTTCCTTCTCCCCTCTCACCCTCCCCCCTTTCCTTTTTTTTTCTTATTTCTTTCCCTCCTCGCCTCTCACACTCTTAAACTCTCTTACAGCATATCTCTCTCTCTCTCATCTCTCACTCTCATCATCTCTCCAATCTCCAATCCCTCGTGCTCTCTCTGTCTCTCTATCTATCTCTATCTCTATCTCTCTTGTTCTCTCTCAAATCTCGTCCTCTCTCCGATCCTCCCACTCTTCACCAAACCCCAGCCCCCCCCTCACTATCATCCCCCTCTTCTCTCCAAACCTCCCTTAATCTCTCGGTCCTCAACGGTCCTACCATCGATCACCTCTCTCATCCTCATCAGAACTCTTCATCTCTCTCTCTCTCACTCTCTCTCTTCTCTCCTCTCTCAAGAACTCGTCGGCCTCTCATTCACGATTCTCCTCTCTCTCACTTGTTCCCTTTCCTGTCATCCCTCCCTGATCCTCATCCTTTCCACTCTGCTTCAACCCCTTCCAATTCACCTAACTCCATCTCTCGGGCCTAGAACGTCATCATCTCCATCTCTCAATCATGTCCTTCCCTTCTTCTGGACTCATCCACCCGAATCAGTCGCTCCTCATCCTCATCTCCCCATCCTCCCTCTTCGTCCCCTCTACCTCCCACTCTCTCCCATACAACTCTCTCCCTCTCTCTCGTCTCATCTCACTCTCGTCTCTCCCTCTCCATCCTCCTCCCTCCTTACCCAACCCCCCTCTCTCCGTCTCTCCTGAACATATCTCGTTCCCTCTTCTCTGGTCATCCGCTCCTCTCTCTCGCGCCCTCATCTCGTCTCTCCCTCAGCTCTACGTCTCTCTCCTCCATCCACCCTACACTCTCCTCTCCGTCAATTCTACTCCATCCCTCCTCTTCAATCATCCCCATTCAGTCTCCTCCTCTCTCTCTCCCTCGCATCCTCTCTGTTTTCTCTCGGTTGTCCTTCTTTTTTACTCTCCTCTTCTCTCTCTCCTCTTCTCAATCTCAACTCTCTCTCTCATCTCTCTCTCAACTCCTCTCTCATCGTGTCTCCGTCTCTCCTTCTCAATCTCAACTCTCTCCTCTCCCTCTCAATCCCCCATCTCGTCTTCCGAACACCAGAAATCAATCACCAAATCCACCAACACCTCCTCTCCTCATCGTCTCTCCTATCCCCCATCTCACCCTCCCCTCTCCCGTCGTCCTCTCAATCTCCTCCTGCCTCCCTCATCGCTCAGCCCTCAATCGGTCTCAACTCCTCCCTCTCACCTCCCCCACTCTCTTCTCCCCCCTCTCATCCTCCTCGATCCCCTTCTCTTCCTCCTCTCTCCTCTCTCCCCCTTCCCCCGTCTCCCAACCCTCCCCTCCCACTCCTCTCTCAACCCCTCCCCGCTTCCGACTCACCTCTCCCCCTCCCTCCCTCTCTCCTCTCCCTCCTCCCACCTAACCCCACTCTCTCTCTCCCTCATCCACCCCTCCTCCTCCCGCCGCCCCTCTCACCCCCCCTCCTCTCACTCCGCCGCCTCCCCCCGCCCCCCTCCCCCCTCCCTCGTCTCCCACACCTCTCCACCTCCCTCTTCACGACCCCCTCTCTCTCACATCTCTATCTCCCCCCTCTCGCTCCCCCCCACCCCCTCTCACCCCTCCTCCCCCCTCTTCCGCCCCCCCCCCGCTCCTCTCTTTCCTCCTCCCCCTCTACCTCCCTCTCCGCCCCCCCCTCTCCCTCCTTCTCTTTCCCTCCCTCTTTCCATTCTCCTCCCCCATTCTCCCTCTCTCTTCTCCTCCCCCTCTCCTCCTTCTTTCCTCCTCCTCTCCCCCTCCCCCTCCTCCCTCCCACCCTTCTCTTCTTCGATCCCTTCCCTCTCTCGCCTCTCCATCATTCCCCTCCTCGCTCCTCTTCCCTCTCCATCTCTCTCCCGTCCTCCCTCTCATCTCTCACCTCAAAATCTTCTTCCCCCCTCACCTTCCCCATCTCCTCCCCCCCTCTCTCCCTCTCTCTCCCTCTCTCCCCCTAGCTCTCCCCCCCCTCCCCGCCCCCCATCCTCCCCATTCCTCCTTCCTCCCTCTTCCCTCTCCCTCGTATATTTCTCTCGCTCTCCTCTCCAGTTGCTCCTCTTGTTTCTCTTTCTTTCTCTCGATCTCTCTCTCTCTCTCTCTCGCACTCACATTCTCAGTCTCTCTCCTCTCCCTCTCATTCTCTCTCACCGTCCCCCGTCTCCTCTCCTCATTCTCGTCACCGCCCCCCCTACTCTCTCCCATCCTCTTCTCTCTCTCCCTAATCTTTCTATCACCTCTCATTCTCCTCTCCGCTCTCATTCCCATCCGTCTCTCTCTAATCTCTCACATCCCGCCTCATCCTCTCTCGCCTCATTCTCAGACTCTCCCTTATCTCTCTCTCAACATCTCCTCATCTCTGGTTCTCTCTGTTTCTCCTTTTTTATCTCTTTCTTTCTCTCTCTCTCTATCTCTCTCTCTCTTCTCTCATCATCTCCCTCGATCCAATCTCCTCTCCTCTCCCTTCACTCTCCTCTCCTCATCACGCACCATCCTCTCCCTCCCAACACATCATCTCCTCTCAACCCTCTCCATCTCCTCTCGCACTCGCCATCTTCTCACTCTCCCTATCTCTCTCTCCTCATCCTCGCCAACTCTCCGTCGCAACCATCTCAGTCCTCTCCTCTCCTCTCTCTCCTCTCCGTCACATCAACTCACCTCATTCTCTCATATCACGTCTCGTCTCCTCGACCCTTTCTCTCCTTCGTCTCTCTCCTCTCGCTCCATCACTCATCACTCTCTCTTTTCTCTCCTCTGTGCTTCTCTTGCTTTCTTTTATCTCTTCTCGCCTCTCTCTACTCCTCTCTCTCATCTTCTCTCCCTCACACTCTCCTGTCCCCCTCCTCTTCGTCCCTCTCTCTCCTCCTCTCCTCTCGATCTCTCTCCTCTCCCTCCCACCTCCGACACTCTCTCCTCTCCCTTTCCCTCGTCACTCACTCACTCATCTGGCTCTCCTCCTCTGTTTCTCCACTCTGTTAGCTTCTCCTCTGTTCTTCTCTTTTAATATCTCTTCTCAATCTCTCCTCCCCCCCCTCTCTCTCCTTCGACTCCTCCCTTCTCATCTCTCTCTTCTCTCACCTCTTCGATCTCCATCTCAGTCATCGCTCCCTCTCTGTGGACCTAATCTCACCCCATTCCATCTCCCATCACTCTCCCTCCTCTTTCCTCATCATTCTCGAACCATCCACCCACTCCGCTCATCATTCTCTCTCTCCGCTCTCTCACCCGGCATCCTCATCTCCTCTCTCACACTCTCTCGTCTCTGTTTCTTCCTTTTTCTCTTTTTTTATCTTTTCTTTCTCTCCCTGCTCTCTCTCCTCTCTCGTCATCTCTCACACTCTCTAGGTCTCGTCCCTCTAAATCCTCACCTCATCCGTCTCTCTCTCTCGCTCTCGAACTCTCTCTCTCTCTCCTCTCTATCTATCTCATCTCCTCCTCTCTCTAATTCTCTCCTCTCTCACTGTTTCTCCTCGTGTTTCTCGTTTTTTATCGCTCTCTTTCTCTCTCTCTCACAGGTCTCCTCACCTCCACCTGCTCATCAAATCTCTCCTCTCGTCCTCCGACCCCACCCATCCTCTCTCCCTCACCTTCACAAACTCAACTCTCTCTCTTCGACGGCTCCTCTCCTCAACATCGGCTGCGTCATCACCATCTCTCTCCCCGCTCTCGCTCTCCAATCTCCTCTGTCAAGTCTCTCATCACACATCATCCCATCTCTCTCGTCCTTCCTCTCTCTCTCTCTCTCGTTTCTCTCTGTTTTTTTTCTTTCTTTTTTTTTACTCTCTCTTTCTCTCTCTTCCCTCCTCTCCGTTCTCTCTCGTCTCTCCCGGAGTCTCCTCCACTCTCCTCGCGTCCTCTCTCTCTTCTCCTGCCTCTCTCTCTCTGGTTTCTCTCGCCCTCTCTGTTTCCCCCTCTTTTCCTTAATCTTCTCTTTCGCTCCTGTCGCTCTCTCTCCCATCTTCCAACTCCTCTCTCTCTCTCTAGCTCCTCTCCATCTCTCACCCTCCCTCTCTCTCTCCCCACTTCCCATCGCACTCATCTCCTCACTCT
This sequence comes from Penaeus chinensis, assembly GCF_019202785.1. Classification (NCBI taxonomy): domain Eukaryota; kingdom Metazoa; phylum Arthropoda; class Malacostraca; order Decapoda; family Penaeidae; genus Penaeus; species Penaeus chinensis. Next base: position 11,047,376 of record NC_061846.1, read on the forward strand.
CGTCATCTCAAACAATCACTCCTAGTTTCCTCTCTCCCTCTAGTCGCTCATCGTCTCTTCCTCTCACCATCCATCATCTTCTCATCTCTTCTCTCGTCTCTCTCTCCACCACCTCTCCATCTGTCTCTCTCTCGTCTCTCTCTGCTCTCTGTCTCTCTCACTCTTCTCTTCTGTCCGTCTCTCTCTCCCCCTCTGGACTCACCGTCTCCTCCGTTTATCCCTCTCTCCTCTCCTCTCGTCTCATCGCCTTCTTTCTCTATCTCATCCTCTCCATCTCTCTCTCTCATCCTCTCTCATCCTCACCTCTCCACCTCTTTTCCCTCTTCTCTCTCTCTCTCATCTCTCTCTCAGTGTGTCGCTCTCCTCACCCAACACCGGGAACAACATCGCAACCCTCATCCCTCCTCTCTCACACAATTAAAATCTCTCCTCTTTAGTTTATCACAAAACGGCATCATCGCTCATCCTCAACTCTCTCCCTCCTCTCCTCCTCTCCTCACTCACTCTCTCTCCTTCTCCACTATCTCAACATTCACACTGCCTCAACCTCTCGTCACCTCACTCTCGTCCTCCTCTCTCACCCTCTCCCTCCTCGCTCTCCATCTCTCTCCTCCTCTCTATTCCACTCTCAATCTCCTCTCTCGCGTGGTTCCTCCCTCTCGCTCACTCTCTTTGTCGTGTCCTCTGCTCTCTCTCCTCCCTTTCTCGTCCCTCATTACAATCTGATTCGCTCCCTTCGCTCAACCAGTCATCTTTCTTTCACTCTTCTCTCCCTCTCCTCTACTCCCTCTCTCCTTCCTCTCTGACTATCTCCCTCTGTCTCCCCCCCCAGCCTCTCCTCTCTCCTTCTACTCTCTCATCTCTCCCATCTCACTCATTTCTCGCTTCTCTCTGCCTCTCTCCATCCTTCCTGGTCCTCTCTTCTTCCCTATCTCTATCTCGCTCTCGCCGCCACATTCTCGCAATCTCTAGAGTATCTCCTCATCTCTCTCATCCTCGTCTCAGCATCTGTTTCCTCTGTTTCTCCTCTTGTTTTTACTCTCTCTCTTTTCCATCCTCTCATCACTCTCTCTCTCTCTCATCTCAAACCCGTTCTCGTCTCTCAACACTCCCCCCCCCAAACAGACTCTCTCCTCGTCCACCACAACGCCTCCTCTCATCACTCTCTCCGTACAAGTCCACATCCAATACCCCTCTGTCTTCTACTCTCATCTCACGTCCCGATCCCATCCCTCCACTCTCTCTCCTCACTCCACTACCCACTTTCCTCCAATCTCCTCTCCATCTCTCTCCTCTCTCTCCTCGCTCTCTCTCTCTCTCCTCTCTCTGTTTCTCTCGTTTCCTCTTTTCTTTCTTCACTCTCATCTCTCTCTAATCCTCTCCCGCTCATCTCTCACTCCCATCATCCATCCCTCTCTCTCTCCTCTTCTCGCCTGCCTCATCCACCTCCCGCCCGCTCCTATCTCCTCTCCGTCTCCTTCCAGCCACAGCAAAAGTTCCTCTCTCGCTCTCTCTCTCATCTCTCATCGCTCTCTCGTTTCTGTTTGCTCTCTGTTTTTATCTTTTTTTTAGCTCTTTCTTTCGCTCTCATCTCGATCTCTCTCCTCTCTCTTTCTCTTGCGTTCTTTCCTCTTGCTGTTTTTACCTTTATCCCCCCCCCCCCTTCTTCCCTTTCCCCTCATTCCTCTTCTCCTCAGCTCTCCTCGGCTCGCTCTCGCCCTCTTCCTCTCTAATCTTCTTCCGCTCTCTCCGAAGCCTCCTCTCTCTCTCCACAATTCTCACTATCCCTCTCTCCTCCTCTCTCTCACTCTCCCATCCTCATCCATCCTCTTCTCCCCCACTCCTACCTCTCTCTCTCATCTCTCTCGCCTCTGTGTCTCCTCTGTTTCACTTTCTTTATTCTCTCTCTCTCTCCTCTCCATCGACACCTCCTCGCCTCTTCTCCCGACAACGAATCTCACTCCTCCCACACACATCGCCACTCTGCGGCTCTATCCTCTCTCTCTCTCTCTCGCTCCACCAGGCTCTCATCTCTCTCTCCTCTCTCATCAATCTCTCCTGTTTCCTCTGTTTCTCTCTGTTTCTCGTTTTATTATCTCTCGCCATCTCTCTCTCACTCTCTCCTCTCTCCCGTTCGCAGATCTCTCCATGCTCTATCTCTCGCCGTCTCCTCTCTTCTCATCCTGACCACTCTCACTTCCAGTCTCCTCACTCTCCACACCATCCTCTTCTCTCGAAACTCCCCCACACTTCTCTCCCCCTAAGACTCTCTATCCAGCAGATGGGACCGCGCGAATGGAGGGGGGACTGGCCTGGGGCGTCAGTAATAGCGGGGGGGCGGGGGAGGGGGTTAATCGCACATACTCGATAGTATATGGAATAGTAAAAGGTATATGAGATAGTAGGAATTAGGGGGGTGAGGAGTAGTGAGATAATTATTTGATGTTAGTATATGGGGTGAGAGATATATAAGAGAAATAAAAAAAAAATAAAAAAAAGAGGAGAATGAGAGAAAGAGAGAGAATTAGAAGAGAGAGTGAGATAGATAGAGTATATGAGAAGAAGGAGAGAGAGAAGATTTATGATGATATAGAGAGAAGATGTGTGAAGGGTAAGTGATGTTTATAGGGGTGTATTTATGTATTTAGAGTGCGTGTAGTGATAGATATGGAGAGGATATAGTAGAGATGAGAGAAGATAGATAGAAGATAATATTGATGATAGAAGATATTGAGTTAGTTGAGAGATTGATTGAGAAAGATAATTGATAGAGAGAATGGAGAAGGGGATAGAGGTGGAAGGGGTTGGTTGAAGAGAGGTGATAGAGAGTTTGATATATAAGATAGTATAAGAGAATAGTTTTATAGATTTAGAGATAGAGAGATCGATAGAGAAGTAAAGAGAGGGGTAGTTCTGAAGATGTGTTTTTTTTTTTTGTTTGTTAGTGGGGTGGTTTATATACTCTGAGAAGAGTAGGTCTATATAGTCGTAAATATAGTATAATGACAAATATAGAGCATGCACACTAATCTCACATCAAGGGGTGCTACTCTCACGCTCCAAATTCAGTCGAGCTCCTCGATCATCCACTCCCAGTCTCCCTTCGGTCGGCCGCACCTCCTCTCCTCCTCTCTCCTCATTCTCATTCACACTCTCCACTCTCATTCTCTCCACTCCTCCTCCTCTCCGTCATCTCTCCTCTCTCTCTGTTTCTCTCTGTTTCGCTTTTCTTTCTTCTTTCTCTCTTCATCTTTCTCTCTCGTCACTCCCCCACCCCCCCCCCCCCCACCCCCTCTCCGCCACTCTCGTTCTCTCCTCCTCTTCACAAACTCTCTCATCTCATCTCACACTCTCCCTCATCCTCGTCTCTCAAGGCACCCTCCCTCATCCTCTAGATCTCTCTCCTCTCCCCCCCATCTTCTCCTTCCTGTACATCCGTCATCTCTCATTAACTCTCCTCCTCACTTCACTCCCATTCTCTCAATCAATAAATCCATCTCCGCACTCCCTCCCTCTCTCATCCTGCGCTCCTCAAATCCCCTCCTCAACATCCAGGTAATGTCTCACTCTTCTCCAACTCCACTCCTCTCAAATCCCTCTCCCCTCTCAACTTCACTATCCCCTCCCCCCAATCTCCACATCTCCATCCTGATTCTCTCTCTCCAGCTCTGTCTCGCTCTCTTCCGCTCTCTCTCTGCTATCACCTCATCTCTCCCCTCGCTGCTCTCCAATCACTCTCTCTTCCTCGTTGCTTCTCCACTACTCTCACCTCTCTCTCTCTCTCTCGGGTCCTCACTCTCTCCTCCCTGTCTCAACCTGTTCGGCTCTACTCTCTCTCATCCTCATAGCTCGTTCCTCTCTCTCATCTCAATCGTCTCTTATCTCTCTCTCTCTCTCTCTTTTCCTTCTCTCTCTCTCTCATCAACCTCTCTCTCTCCTCTCTCCTCTCTCTGTGTCTCTCTCTCACCTCTCAATCTCTCAACTAATCCCTCATCTCCACCCTCTTCCTCACATCTCATCTCCCTCGTCACTCACCAAGTTCGCTCCATCCTCCACTCAACCCGCTCTCTCTCTCTCTCCTCTCTGTTTCGCTCTCTCTTCTTTCTGTCTCTCTCCCTCTCTTCCATCGTCCATAGTCTCTCCTCTCTCTCGTCTCGTCTTTGAAAGCTCTGTCTCTCTCCTCTCTTCTCCCCTCCTGTCTCTCTCTCTCGTCTCTCTTTCTTTTCTCTTTTGTCTCTCTCTCCTCTCTCTGTCTCTCTTCTCTGTCCTTCTCACTCTCTCCTCTTCGCCTCTTCTCTCGCTCACTCCTCCTCTCTTCCTCCTCTCCCTCTGTGTGTCTCTCCTCTCACTCTCTCCTCTCGCTCCCATCTTTCCGCTCTCATCCGTCTCAAACTCGTCTCTCCCATCCATCTGTCTCGTTCTCGCACTATCATCGCATCGCTCTCCATCTCCGTCGCGCCCTCCCTCTCTCCTATATCTCTTTCTCTCCATCTCACGCCTCATCTCTGCTCTCATCCTCCTCTCGATCGCTCTCGCCCTCATCCCCCACTCTCTCCTCCTCTCTCTCGCTCTCTCTCT
>NC_061846.1:11054453-11059453 GCF_019202785.1 Penaeus chinensis
ACATCGTTTTTGCTTTATTTTTGCAGTGGCCATGAGACTCCTTCAACTTCACAACTGTACTTTATTTTCGAACTGATTTCATATTTGTAAAAATGAATAAAAAGTGGTATTACAAAAATTCAGTTCTCTTTCTTATACCTGCTTTCATTTCATAACTATAGCCTCTTCTTATCTTTCACATTCTTTCCACAAACACATTAACGATTGTATAAAAAAAATGTTCGTACTAGAAAATAACTGTAGAATTATTGCCATTAAAGCCTTCTTTTATTGTGCAGTAAATGTTATTTTGAGTTGTCAGATTATGGGTTAGTACTACATGTCAAGTATTGACGTGCAGAACGATGACAGTTCGTTTGTCAATGGCGCTAATGACAGAGGGCCTGCTACACACTCACAAGAAGGATGAATATCGCTGGATTTGCATTGTACTCTTTCGCGGTTATCTCCACAAATACTCACATACACACGTGTATAGTTCCTCATCCCAACAGCCGTTCTCGCTCACAGGCGGTCGTAGAGTTTTTACGTAATTACCCTAGTTCACACGTGCTCGTATACCTGAGAATGCACAAGCGTCCACACCACACCTGCAAGTAGGCGAACGCAGAGAAACATGTAATTTAGATCTGACATTCTAGGTCACGAATAAAAAGACCTTTATCTGTTTATATTGTATTACATGTCAATGCACTCTGTTTCTTTATCTGTTTATATTGTATTACATGTCAATGCACTGGAAAGCCAGCCACACTTACGAAGCCTTCAAAACTTATCGGTCATCTTGTTCATTGATATCCAATTTAACGCCTTTTTTCAACTGATTACATCAATTATTAGATTCCTCTTTGGCCGCTTGCCACGTTGAATCATCACGCCAGGCATACGAAACTTGGTGGAAGTCCTCGCGATATTGTGATATCCTTGTTGGCTTCGTCTCTCTCGGAAACGTGACATGATTAATGCTTAAATTGGAGGATGATCTACGCCCTTATGGTTTGAAAGGTCATTTTGCCACCTCACGAGAAACTGTTATGTGGGAAATGAGAGCTTATTTGTATACATGAAATATGCATTTACAAGACGCGGGGTTATAAGGTGGTGGACAGTGTGTGTTTCAAAGTTTCCTACATTCCTCTCTCTCTCTCTTTCGGAAGCTTTATTTACCAATTTGCAAGTAGATGTTCGTTTTACCAATGAGAGCGACTAATTAAGATGAAAAATGCTGGCGGTCATAAGCATGACGGCGATTCTTCAGTAAACGACAATAAGGAGGTATTGCAAGGACGTTAATTGTTTTGCATATATATATATATATATATGTATGTATATATGCAAAATATATATATATATATATATATATATATATGTATGTATATATGCAAAATATATATATATATATATATATATGTATGTATATATGCAAATATATATATATATAAATATATATATATATATATATATATATATATATATATAAGGCCACCAACAGTCTGTGTCGACTATGGCATTATTCTCTCCACCCACTTTCGCCTGGGCGAAAGAATGTAAGGAGCAAGCTGTTGCCGATGCAGAGGCTCCCTCTCATCACGCAGCTGATGGCTCCAAAGGAACGGCACGGACAGCGACGGTTTGGTCCCGGCGGTGTTGCTGGAGGTGCCAGAACGAGACAACCAACTGTCTCAGGGACATATATATATGTGTGTGTGTGTGTGTGTGTGTGTGTGTGTGTGTGTGTGTGTGTATGTGTGTGTGTGTGTGTGTGTGTGTGTGTGTGTGTGTGTGTGTATTTATATACATTCATATTTATATATATACATATGTATAAACAGTGTGTGTGTGTGTGTGTGTGTGTGTGTGTGTGTGTGTGTGTGTGTGTGTGTGTACGTATATAGATATATTGATTCATAGATAAGATTGAAGGATAAGTAGATAGAAAGAGAGGGGGATATAGATGTGTGTGTGTGTGTGTGTGTGTGTGTGTGTGTGTGTGTGTGTGTGTGTGTACGTATATAGATATATTGATTCATAGATAAGATTGAAGGATAAGTAGATAGAAAGAGAGGGGGATATAGATGTGTGTGTGTGTGTGTGTAAACATATTTATATTCAGATATACACATATTTTTTTTACGGAAGGGCTGTGGGTCATTATATCGCAAACGCAGTTAACGGCACATAACCTACTTCTTTTTTATTATTGTAATCATTATCCTTATTATTATCATCGTCCTTCGGAATCTCAGAGAATAAACACCTCAACAAAGAGTTGGCGATGATAACTCTAGTAATGATAGCACTCATGATGATAATAGTAACAGCAACAACAATGATGACAATGATGATAATAATAAGAATAATGTAATGATTATGATAATGACAATAATGATAATAATTATCATTATTATCATTATCATTATCTTTATTATTATTACTGTTATCATTATTATTATCATTATCAACATCATCATCATCTTCGTCATCATCCTTTTTATTTTTATTAGTAGTAGTATAATTGTTATCATTATTATCATTTTATCATTACTATTATTATCATTGATATCATTATCACCATCATTACCATCATCATCATTATCATAATCATTATGATTTCATCAAATTTTATTATATTTATTGTTATCATTGGAATTTCTCTCTCTATTCATTTTTTTTTTTTTTTTTTTTTTTTTTTTTTTTTTGCTGTGCTTCTTCCTATTTCTTTCCTTCATCCTCTTATTTTTCTCATCCTCTATTTCTTCTTGATCTTCCTTTTCTTCTTTCCCTTCCCATCCGGCAGTTGGATCACCCAGATCCGACGAATTTCAATGGATCTTGTTGAAGTTCCTGGATCCGGTGGAACTTCAGCGACACTGCTAAAGCTCCCGGATTCGCCTGAAACTCATAGATTCATTTGAAACTCTTGAATCCACCTGGAGTTTTCGAATCCACCTGAAGTTCCAGAATCCACTTGATGCATCTGAAAGCTTTCAATCCATCTGAACCCACGGATTCGACTGAAGCTGTCGAATCCACCTGAAGCTCCCGAATCAGCCTGATGCTCCTGAAATCACTTGAAGCTTTCGAATCCGCCTGAAGCTCCAGGATCTGCCAGAAGCTCCCGAATCCGCCTGAAGCTCCAGGATCTGCCAGAAGCTCCCGAATCCGCCTGACAATCTAGAATCTGCCTAAAGCTCTGGAATCTACCCGAAGCTCCATCTGAAGCTCTCGAATCCACCTCAGTTTCCCGAATCCGCCCGAAGCTTTCGACCCCCGGGGCTTCATCGGTGCTTCGGAATTCGTTGACGAGAGAGACTTCCTTCTCCGCTGCTCTCCCCCGTCGCCCTAGTCTCTTCCCTCGAGATGCGAATGAGCAAACTTGCCTCCAGATTCTCGTCGTGTTGAGGGAAGCTGTGATCTGCGGGAGGCTGGCGGTCCGGTCGCTCTGGGATCGGCTTTTCTGGGTGCTCTCGATCTGGCTTGTTTTTTGTTTGCCTGTCTTTTATTTGAATTGTACTATTATTATTGTTTATTGGCATTGCTATCATCATTATTATCATTTACATAATTATTGTTTTTTGTTGTCACAACTACTACATTTGTTATTAATATCTTTATCATCTATAAACAGGGAATTTGACGGCTGGTAGACCGCAAAGAAAATTCAATCAAAATCTTCGATGGTCCACCTGTTTATGGCATTGATATCTTGCAACTCTTATGTCAATATTCATAACTTGCTTCTTGAATATGGTGTGCATAATATGGTGAACATAAAACTCCTGTGTTTCCCTTTTTGTCATAAAACTCGTTTATATGAGAAAAAAAAATTAATTTTAATGAAATGCTACAAATTCTAGTTTCATATATTACACTGAGCAATGTGCGGAGGTATTTGTACATCGTTTTATCTATTTCATTAGTCATTGTATTGAATTTCTGGCATATTCCCATGAAAATTATATTTAGGTATAGATGTATATGCATACATTCATACATACATATATACATACATACATACATACATACATACATACATATATATATATATATATGTGTGTGTGTGTGTGTGTGTGTGTGTGTGTGTGTGTAAAACTATCCGCCCCACTCTCTCTCTCTCTCTCTCTCTCTCTCTCTCTCTCTCTCTCTCTCTCTCTCTCTCTCTCTCTCTCTCTCTCTCTCTCTCTCTCTCTCCTTCTCTTCCTTCTCTTCCTTTTTGCTCAAACCGTACTTTTGACCAAAGGAAACTTGCCTCCTGGAACTCTTCTCTGACTGGACGTCCGCAAGCAACAAGTTGGCGTAGAGTTGTTTATCTTCTGAGGAAAGCTGTCATTTTAAGAATCATTTTAGTGAGAATAGAGTTATGTTCTTTGTTTCGGGAAAATATGTTAGTATTAATTTATTCTCAATATCAAATGTGTGATGGCCCTAAAATGTTTTGTGAAAAAGTGTGTTTAAAAAAAAACAACAGCAAAAACAACAAAGAACATCCTATCAGCTTGAACTTCTTTCAGCAAAGAAAAACAGAAATAAAGTAAAATGCTGATTCGACACCTGGAGAGACGTAACCCCGAGCGCTGGAACGGCATTAAGTTGAGATTTTGTCTAAGTAGTTCAGAGTTGCGGCTAAGCTATAGAGAGCGTGTTTTCCTGTGCTTCTCTGTTATGTTTATGTGTACCTCATAGTATATGTCTATATGTGTCTGTCTGTCTTGCGTAGATGCGTACGTGTCTGCTTGTGTGTGTTTGTTATCTGTATATTTTTTTCCCATGCACATGGCTAGAATTCAAGAATTCAGACTGCATTGTGCTAAATTATAGCTTCGATTGTTACTGCATTTGCATAATTGTATATATTGACTGTAACAAAAAAAAAAAAAATTGTCAACTTTTAGTACGTCATAAGCACCAGTTCAATTTATTCGATCATTCTTTAGGCGTTAAAGTTATGCCAGCATATGTGAACCGTCTTTACGAAGATGCGCGAGCCTGAAACTTGCATT
>NC_061846.1:11076953-11131953 GCF_019202785.1 Penaeus chinensis
CGGTCAAATACATTTTCAATATTATTATTTTTTATTATTTTTTCTTCATTATTATTATTTTCATTATGTTTTCTTTATTATTATTATTATTATTATCATTATTATCTCTATCATTATTATCATTATTATTATTATCACTGTTATTATCACCATTATCATCATTATTATCATTATCATCATCATCATTACTATTATTAGCATTATAATAATGATAATCATGATAATGATTATTATAATTTATATCAGTATTACCATTATCATTATCATTTGTATTACCATTATTGTTAATAGAAACAGAAAGAGAAAGAAATGAAAGGAAGACAAAGAGAGAGAAAGAAAAAGAAAAGAAATAAGAGAAAGATATGACGAAAGAGGAGAAAACTGCATATGTTTCTAAGACCAGGTGTCTGTCGGTGTTGCCCTCTTTGTGGGTTTTGGTTTATTGACTGCTTATTGTTATTTTTGCTTTTTCTCTTCTTTTTTATCTCTCTCGTTCTCATTTCTTTTTCTCACTGTTCTCCTTTATCTCTCTCTCTCTCTCTCTCTCTCTCTCTCTCCATTTGTCATTCACTCTTTCTTTCTGTCCTCACTCTTTCTTTCTGTCCTCTCTCCTCCTCCCTCCATTTCTCTCCCCCCCCCCCCCCCTCCTTCCTCATTTATTTCTGTGTGTGTGTTGCTCAGAACTATTCCAGACTTCGTGCCGGGTGGAGGTATAGTGTTTTTCTGTAAATTTAGGGGTGAGGGTATATATATATATATATAGAGAGAGAGAGAGAGAGAGAGATAAGGACAGAGAGGGAGGGAGTGAAAGAGAGAGAGAGAGAGAGAGATAAAGACAGAGAGAGAGAGGGAGTGAGATAGAGATAGAGAGAGAGAGAGAGAGAGAGAGAGAGAGAGAGAGAGAGATAAAGACAGAGAGAGAGAGGGAGTGAGAGAGAGAGAGAGAGAGAGAGAGAGAGAGAGAGAGAGAGAGAGAGAGATAAAGACAAATAGAGAGGGATTGAGAGAGAGAGATAGAGAGAGAGAGAGAGAGAGAGAGAAGAGAGAGAGAGAGAGAGAGAGAGGAGAGAGAGAAGAGAGAAGAGAGAGAGAGAGAGAGAGAGAGAGAGAGAGAGAGATGGAGAGGGGGGGAATCAAAATCAAATAAAAATCTAACACTTTATTCCACATGATTACAATGGTTATTCCTTACATAATTACATCTGAATTTACACTTGACTGTTGGACAGGTGTTCTTTTAATTTCATTTTGAAATTACAGAAGCTGGAATGTCTCTAATTTTATCAGATAGCATGTTCCAGATTTTGGGTCCACTATTTGCCTTTGTCGTGCCCCAGTTTCCGTATTCTATCTCTTAACATAAAGATAATTTACCTGACGTGTTTGGACGACTGGTGTGTTTGCAAGGGCAGTATCCATTGTTAATGATTCCCACTAATGAGTTTGTGAATGAAGACACATGTATCATAATTGCATTTAGAATGAACTTTTCAGGTTTTTAATATGCGGGGTGATGTTATCACATTTAATAATATTACCTAATGCAACTCTAGAAGCAAAGTTTTGTAGTTTTGTACTTTATGCCTCTGGGTATAACTAGCTGAGCCCATTTGAACAATAGTTAATTATGCTTAGAGCTAGAGTTTGCACAACTGTGATTCTAGATTTAGTGGTGATTTGATTTAAGATATATCAATATGCCCATTACTTTCCTTTGTATGTTGTCAACGTATGTTTCAAATGTCTAAGTGCACTACTAGATTTTTCACTGAAGTGTTCGGTTTGATAGAGCAGCCTTCAAATTATATGGTTGTGTCACTGGAAATTTTAGCTGGTCTGCAGACTACCCGAATATGCATTGAGTTTTATGTAGATTAAGGCCATTGGTGCCAAAATACATTTTTACTTGTATAAGCGTATACTGGGTGTTTCTTATTAATATATTTAAGTTGTTTACTGAGTCACTGTGAAGAAACTATGAATCATTGGCTTACTGCATTTAAAAGCAGGTATGGGATATGGTTGATAAATTTATAAAACTTGTAAAAAAGATTGGGTCTAAAATAGATCCTTGTGGAACACGAATAGTGTTATGATTATATATTTTTATTTATTCTCTCCGATTAGGTCCTTGTACATTGATGACTGCTAAACCATGATTTAATAATTTGTTAAGGAGAATTTCATGGTTGACTCCAGGGTTGGGTTCAAGTGCAGGCGACTGTACTCAAGTCCAGGTCCAAGTATCTAGATACAAGTACAAGTCGTCACTTTGCTATGTATTTTATTCTAAGTCCAAGTACATGGCATTGTACTACAGTACAAAAACTTTCGAAAAGCACGAAAGTTAATCGTTTTCGTATATACACATTAGTGATTACACTGTTATAAAATGGGATTCGATTTAGAAATGTATATGGAAATTCTACCTTTATTTTAGCATATCACTTCTTCTATCACAGAATTGCAAAACAAGAACATATCCTTCATGAATAACTTGAATAAACAATATTTCCTATGCTGTAAATGCAAAAGACTATCTATACATTTCTCAGTAGTAGAATAAAATTTGATGCAAGAAAAATTAAGATATCAGTGCATTAAAAGTTGTCCCTTGTTCTATATGAAAAAAATTGTTTTATATCTAAAAATAGCAGATAAGTGCCACCGATTTTATGTTTTTCATGACAGTTATTGTGCAACTTTTTAATAAATTCTCTTTTTGGGACTTTTCCTATAGTGCAAATGTAATCTTAGAATTACTTCATGAAATATAGTTGGATTTGTTTGTGTCCTGTAAAATTCAGGCAAGGCAAGGAAAATTAATCGTTAACTTGAAATAAGAAATACACACAAGTGAGCTTCTTAGGGTGCATCATCATTGCATGAACATCACACTTCCTAAGTTTTGTCAGTATGACATATGTGAGGCTTAAACGCTTTTCCAGCAATGCTGAAAAGCCTTTCAACGGGAATAAGAGATGCAGGTACAGCCAAATATTTTTCAGCCATCTTAGATAAGGCACGCAGAGTATATCTGTGTTCTTTCCAAAATACCAACACATCAGTGTCATCAGCCTGGCAAGGCTGGCTCAGATAAGAATTGATTGACTGCACTTTTTCACTTGTCAATGTTGACTCCTCTGTATTAAGGGCCTCAAATTTCTTGTTTTGCAAGGGAAAGGCTCTGAACTCTCCTCCGGCGCAGACTCCTTCGATTCTTGTATATCTTCATTAGGATTTTGTTTAGCTTCTTTGGGTTGTGCTGCTTTTGCTGACTCTTTTTTCTTCATCTTTACACCAATCGAGCTTACACCGTGGGTCTAGAATTGTTGGCAGCACATGAACTCTTCTTTCCTTTCCTTCTTTTCCTAGTGCATCTGACGTTTCTCTACAGATTTCTTAAGCCCTGTCACCAACGTGTTGTTATACGTGGATTGCCATATGGTTTAGATGAAATTTGAGGCCCTTAATGTAAGGTATGACCAGACTTACAGAAAGGGGGTTTGCTTCTCTGCACAATCTGTGGCCTCCTCAAATGGCTCAAATATTTATAGCATGTCTTTAAGTACATTACGATCATACACACAGTGTTGGTACGCCATCGGTGATGCTTTATTTTTGTTCAGGAATACTCAATGCTGATCTAATATTTTCACTTGAGAATTCCATCGTGTAGCACAATCAAAATCCATTTTTTTCTCACATTCCAAAACATCGGCGGCAATTATAGATTTGTGTAAAAAAGACATTGAAGCTTGAAGCTTTACTGAGTGCCAAGTTTAGTTGCCCTGCTTCTCGACCATCCTTTACCACAAGATGCAGAGTGTGGGCGAAGCATGAACTGTGCTCAGTTGGCAGAACTACATATATATAATTGTTCTCGACCATCGACTTGAAAATTGGTGTTACTATACCATGTTTCCAAAGCGACGGAAAAACACCGGTGGCGAGAGAGCCGTTAATAATGGGCAAATGCGGGTAGACTATATCTAATAAAGCGCAAAGCAATATCGTCTGATCCTACATCATTTGTTTCGCCAAGTTGTTTTATCACTAGGAAGGCAGTTTCTACGTCCTCTGGTCTGAACACATTAGTTGTGCACCGTTCTGTATTGTGCTTTGTGCTTTGTGTAGAATTTATGTTATTACCTGTGTGGTGCTTGTTGTTCAGCACAACAATCTTCCATGTTTATCTCTTTATGACGTCAGAGAGAGAGAGAGAGAGAACATCTGTCATTGGCTCTCTCTCCCTGTCCCTCTCTCCTCTCCCTTTCTCTCTCCCTGTCCCTCTCTCCTCTCCCTTTTTATCTCTTTTCTCTTTTCTCTCTTCTCTCTTTTCTCTTTTCTCTTTCCTCTTTCCTCTTTCCTCTCTTCTCTTTCCTCTTTTCTCTCTTCTCTTTTCTCTTTTCTCTCTCTTCTTACTCTTTTCTTTTTCCTATTTTCTCTTTTCTCTTTTCTCTCACTTCTTTCCTCCTTTCTCTTTCCTCTTTACTCTTTTCTCTTTTCTCTTTCATCTCTTCTCTTTTTTCTTTTCCCTTTCTCTCTTTTCTCTCTCCTCCTTTCTCTGGGGAAAGCGAGAGAGAGACAAAGGCAGACAAACAGGCAGGTAGACAGACGAAATGGTAGATAGGTAAACAGATAGACAGACAGACTGGAGTTGGGGTAGGGTATTGTTTGTATAACTAGTCGGTACTACATTTGTTGGAGGGAAGGGCTATCAGTAGGTCAGTGTACGAATAAGGTTGTGTGTTTCGGATACGATTGTCGAAACTAGGGGATCAAACGTAGACAACGCAGAATGCTGAACAAGGGCCTCGTGCAGAACCCTGTACGTGGCTTTTCTGATTAGATAATGTACACAAGTGTTCTTTCATCCCCCCCCCCCCCCCCCCAACTCTTGCTTGTTATTGTCGTTGATTTATAGCACATTTATTTGTTTTAACCTTTAACCATTCTGGGAATACACAAACGTCGTTTATGAACCCAAAAACTTCCTTACCTGGGAGCTTATATTTTGAATATGCGTTTAATGACCTTAGATGTTGACGCGGCAGAAATATTCCAGTAAATAAATAATTAGACAGTTCATGATGGCTGCCATTCACCTGTCATTAGCAGGAAATCTACTTATGGGTCGAAAACATTACCAAGAGACGTGCATTGCCCTTCAGAGCTTTCCTAAAACAGCTGTGAGATTAATTTACTCCGATCGTTCATTTTATTTCTACTGTCCGAATTAGACGGCTTGACTGATACCTGACTGACAGTGTCATATTCGTTCCTGTTCCGTTTATTTCGGGGAGGACTTGATATGTTTACGTAAGCAGTCATGATTGATAAATTACATATGAAGCTTTGTGGATGTTTGCTTATATGTATTCAAGGCGAGAATACATATAGAAAACTCGAAACGTTTACCAATCCCTAGAACAGACGCATATTTTGAACATGGTCGACAGAGGTCGGAGAGACTGCACAACAATGATACTAAAGAGGACAATATTTTAGATACTAGTGACTTATAAGAAGAAGAAGAATATATCACAAGACGTATGAACGGAGAAGAAGTTAATAATAATAATGGTAATAAGAGTAATAACGATAATAATGAGAGTAATAGTAATAATGATACTTTATGGAAGTATTATCATTATTGTTATTATCATTACTACTACTACTATTATAACTGCTATTATTATTATCAGCATCAATATCATTAGTGTTATTATTGTTATTGCTATTTTATTATTATTATTATTTTTGTTTTTTGTCATTATTATTGTTATTGTTATTGTTTTGTTATTATTATCATCATCATTATTTTTTATCTTTATTATCATTATTATTGTTATTAATGTTATGATTATTATTATCATTATCATCATTATTTTCATTATTATTATCATCAGTACCATTGCCATTACCATTATTATTATTACTCTTTAATGATAGATAATGATGATAAATATAAACATTTTCATTATGATGCTTCTTCTCCTTATTCTTATTCGTCTTCTTATTACTATTTTCATTATCATTATTATTATCACCATCATCATTATTATTATATTATTATTATTATTACTATTATTTTTATTATAACTATGTTGTTTTGTTGTTGTAACGATTATAATTATCATTATTCTTGTTATTTTTTATTGTTGCATTTATCATTATTGTTATTATTATTATCATTATCATTATCTTTATTATCATGATTATTTGTTAAAGTAAGTTTTGACAAAGAGTATACATTAAGGGCTGTGGTGAATATATGACTATATAATGGATGGATAAGCACACAGTATATTATATCATATCACACACACACACACACACACACACACACACACACACACACACACACACACACACACACACACACACACACCTGGAGTCCTGGAGGTTGAGCGATGCTACATACCGTGCCCTGCAGCCAGCTACACTGCTCTTTGGTCCTCTATTCTGGTTAGACGGGTGGCTCGATCAAGGCCCGTTCAAGTTAATCGACTGGTCAAATATGGCTAGAGTCAAGTAGGCACTTTCTGGTCAGTATAAGGATAAGTCCGATATTAGTCCTTAGTCCTTACCCGCCGTGGTGCCAAGTCACAGCAGTAACCTCCAGGCGACATTGCACTTCTTACCGCTGGGCCTGGGTGGACCGGAGCGCCACCCATCGGATGGTAGGCGGCACGTACCACTGTACTTAGCCCGGGGACTGGTCAGCATCGTAACGGCCCGCGAGTAGGGCTTTCCATCGACTGTGGTTTTGACTATGCAGTATTTCCTTTACCCTAGGTCTGGCTGGTGGGTAGATTTTGAGCCCCACTATAGCTTCCTCGATGGATCCATAGCGAGGGGGGCGTGGCGAAATTGAATAACGCATTTGTGGTTTACATTACAGGTTCATTCTGACGACCTACGCATTCTCTGGGTATCGCACGGTGACGTACTAAGCTCTTTAGCTAATTTGCATGGCACTCATGGGCAGTTAATTCTCGCCACTTCCGAATGGATTTGAGAGGGATGAGTGAGCAACAAGGAGTGCCGCTGGGATGAATGCAAGAATGAATTATATTCAAGAATCACTGTATGGTTAGGAGGTTGAAGAATGATTCATGTGTTCTAGATGCTGTAACGATCATCATCAATGAATTGTACATGTCAGAAAGAAGTATTCCAAAAAGCTAGCAGGCGTAGTGCGTTCACTAAAGTGCTTAAGGGCTTTGAGAACGACACCCTAGTGATAAGGACCTTAATCCATTCACTTAGAGTGGCGACATTGCTGATGAGATGGAAAACTGAAGTGCAAAGATCCACACTCCTGAGGCCTAGCGTCTGAAGATAGCTGGTAACCTCATAACGAAAATATTTGCATCAAGCTAGTTAAATCCATAAAGCTTCCTCCGGGACTGGTCAAGGGGACTGGCAGACCCACATTTGGAACTTGTGAACAGAAATAGCCAATTCATGTCTTTCTGAGGCTGATGTGCAGAACCTCCATACATAGCCAATTTTGCACAAGGAGTGGACTCTGCAGCTTTCAGAAGAGTTTCCCAATATGGTAAGTTGAGTAGAGTGTCAGGGTAGTCAATAACATCTTATGTGGAACTTAAACGTGTTGGGTGAAGGTGTCGTAATTCTGGATTCGTAGGCGTTAAATGGCCAGCCAAAAGTTACTCATACGCATTGTTCTTGGAGATACGCTGGCTTCTCATGGTCGATGCTGACAGTGTCATCTCCTCACGGACGCCAGATGGTGATAGCTTTACCGTCCCGCTTGACGACAGGAAAAGGTCTCTCATAGGGCAGGCAATCCTGAAGGTCTAGTAGGAGCAGAGTAGATGTGGGCCATGCAATTGCTCCTGGGTCCTGGCCTCCGGAACTAACTAGGAAGTCAGTAGGGAGGGTTATGGTGGTTCCATAAACCATCTCAGCTGCGGTGGACTGAAGGTACTGTTTGAAAGAGGTCCACATGTGTAGGAGAACGGAGAACCATGATTGGCCGTGATGGTGATGGTGATATCCTGGACAGGTATGGTCTCAGGCCACCTGGTAAACTAGTCAATTATTATCAGGACGTAGCTGTAACCCTGATCGGCTGGGAGAGGCCGACCACATCGAGGTGAACATGTTCAAAGCGGTCGTCTAGTACCTGCAGGAGAGACTTAGTGTGCCAGTGAACTTTACTGCACTGGCATTTGATGTAGGTGTAGGTCCACTAGGCCATACTTCTTTACTGCAGATGAGGTCCTAAGTTGCAAGGATTCCCAGATGAGCATGCTAAGCGATGGCGGAATATAAGGACAAGTTACCCTTGCAAAGTGTTGCAGAGGATAGTGTTCTGAGAGACATGAAGCTGCATCTGCTCTAACTGAAGAAAGATATTTCTTTTGTTGAGCACGGAGGGAGAAGTGTCCTGTTGCTGCTCCCTGCAAACTAGATGGTAGTCAATAGGGCTGTTGCTGGCACTTACCGTGGCTTTCTATATTCTGGATAGGGCATCCATGGCCTAGTTGTTGGTACCTCGGATGTGCCATACATCAGAGTGGTGACTTGGGCCCTAGAATCCAGGTGCCTTTCTTCACCTGGGGACTGACGACAGCTCCTGTTGTGCAGGGCGAAAGTGAAGGGCTTATGGTCCATCAAGATGTAGAAGTCTCTCCCCTCGACGTATGCCCAGAAGTGATTGATGGCAGTTTAGACCGTAAGGAGCTCCTTGCCAAAGGCGCGGTACCGATTTTGCTGCGGTCTGAGTGTTGGCGAAAAGAAAGCCAGGGGCTGCCAACCCTTACCTGGATCTTGCTGCAGAACGGCTCCCATGGCGGTGTCTGAGGCGTCTATGGCTATATTGAGCCTCGCCCCTTGCTGTGGGTGGTTGAGGACGGTTGCCGAGGCTAAGGCATCTTTGCTGGCCTCAAAAGTTTCACTCACCTCAGGGGCCCAGGTAATATCTCTGCCGCGACCTAACCGGAATGGAGTGAGAAGGCGCTGTAGGGGAGGCAGTAGAGATGCACGCCTGGGAATGAGCCTCCTGAAGAAATTTATCATACCAAGGTACTTCCAAAGGTATCTCTCTGTTATTGGTCTAGGGAACTGTCTGAAGCTATAATTCTATAGTTTTTTATCTGAACCGGGATGATACCATCAGAGGTAATGGTGTGTCCTAGAAAAGTTAGAGAGGTGACTCTGAAAAGACTCTTAACAGGGTTGATGACGATTCCAGCTTTCAGCAGGTGGTTGAACAGGGCTTTGAGAATTGGCTGCTGTACATTAGCGACCAGGAATATCTATGTCAGCTTTAGGTGGGGGGCACCATTGCTCCTGGTGGAGCAATGGGGTACAAAATCTAGAATGAAAGAAGCAGTAGCTACCTGGAGGCCTGGGTGATGCAGGACTGCGGTGGCGGAACCTTGGACCCGATGGAGGGTCACAGCCTGAGAGCCATCAAACAGCAGTTGTGAGTTCGGTGACCTGTGTCAAGAGGGACTCCAGGACAGAGGACACAATTGAAACTTGTGCGATAGTCTAAATAGCCAGGATTCCATCGGCTTTCGAGGCTAGTTGTTTGTTGGGGAGCTCTGATGCTAGTAGGAACCGCTGACGGCAGGCACTGGAGGAACATCGAGCGCAGGATATCGGGAGGCAGGTGTGTGTTGGCACAAGCTAGAGTGCATTGGATGTGTCAGGGTAGTTCCGAGGGAGTACAGCCTTAAGTTGAATGCAACACGTGTTGTGGTGAAGGCTCCGCTCGCTGCAGGATCGCGTCCTTGAGGAGTTGGTATGTGTTGTATTCGGAGTTGTTGATAAGATCGTTGATGGAGAGTAGTTCAGAGAGATGAAAGATTTCTCACCAGCATTCGATATTTCGTGATTGGTGAGGTGACATGGCATAGGAGGAACTCCTGTTCCACCTGCAGAAACCATTCCAGAAGGCAGGCAATGGTGCAGGTAGGGAGTGGTTCCAAGGAGGCTGACAGACTCATGGCTAAACTGGACTAATATCTCCGAGGTTCACCAGTGTGGTTATCAGTATACACACACTAAGTTAAATTCAATCTTTATTTGAGGAGCTTAAACAAGGTGTTCTGTAGTTAGTGTCTAACCGATAAGTTAGTTGTAATTCTGGATTCTGTGGCTTAAATGGGCCAGCCGTGATATATACTCTCAGGTCAGGTCACCAGGAAGTGACGATATCTCACTTACTCCCAAAAGTTCCTGTTGGACCTGTTCAAAAGGATCTTTAGGGAGGACAGTGACATTTACATGGAAAGAAGCTATAATCATTCCTATCCCTAAAGCTTGCAAGGATGCTTCCATACCAGGGAATAATAGACCAATTTCTCTTGCCAGCTGCATCTGCAAGCTGGAGAAAATGGTAAACCTCAGGTTGATATGGCTGCTAGAAATGGAAAACGTGCTGACATCATATCAATATGGGTTTAGAAAATTGAGATCGACCACAGATGCACTTGTGAAGATAGAGACTCATATACAGAATTCCTTCACACAACGATGTCATATGTTAGCAGTCTTCTTTGACCTCGAAAAGGCTTACAATGTTACTTGGAAACATGGCATATTCATTAAGCTGTATGACATTGCTTTAACCCAACCACCACAGATTTATGTTCTGTTGAGGCTTACATGGGTGCCTCACATCAAACAGTTAAAGGTGAAAGCTAAATAATGCGTTTTTTTCACTCCTGTCTTGGGGCGCAGACCGACTTCTTATTCATAGCAAACTTGACTATGGATATGAGGCTTATTCATCTGCAACTCCCACTGTTCTCCGGAGTCAGTTCATAATAAAGCTCTCAGAATCTGTATAGGGGGCTTTCAGGTCTTCACCTGTGGAGCCCCTGTGTGCTGAGAGTGGAGAACCACCTCTTTCATTAAACCGGGAATACATAAACCTGATTTACTACATGAGAATCGAAGGATTCCGGGATCTACATCCAGATTGGTTTTCAATTCCCTTGAGGATAACCAATCCTATGGTAGGCAGAATGAGGAATCTTTTGGAAGATCTCAATTTAAATCTCACTAAGGCTCTGGCTGTTGAAACTCCCCAATTCCCTCCTTGAACCAATCAAGTCGAGGTGGATTTGGTCGGAATAGGGGATAGATCCAAAGCAGAAAGTTAGGGAGAGATTTTTTTAACACACATATATACAGATGGTTCGAAATCTGAACATGGCGTGGGCTTTGCAGCAGTGAGCAGAAGGAAGGCTGTAGTTTTTTTCCAACAGCCTCGATCTTCACTGCAGAGTTACATACCATCCTTGCAGCTGTCTTCACGATAAATGGAGGGAACAATGGAGGCATACCTCTAGAAACAAACTATGAGAGATTATAGATGACCTTCGCAGTTGGGTGACCAGAATCCATCCCAACCAACAAGTATTAGCTTTATTAACAAGACTAAGGATTGGGCACACAAGACTGACTCGTGAGCTGATAATGGCTAAAAGTGAAGCACTTTCTGAGGGATGCTTGTCCTTAACAGTCGTACATATTTATTAGACATTTATTGATATAAAAAAATGTTTATAAATATAAGACATTTATTGATAGATTTCTATCATTTTAAATATTTTAACATTTCAATCCAACATCATTCAATCAATGTTTATTGCTCTCAAAGTCATGAAATGTTAAAATTTTATATGTACACCCTTTATATTGGCCATATACAAAATCGAAGAAATATAGGACACTTTGTATTTGAGAGAAAAATGTCCAATTATATTCAATGATTCAATGAAAACGAACGTTTTTATCGTTTGGTTTGCAAGCTTATTCCTTTTTGCAGACTATTTCGTTAGATACATTAGAATATCGACATGATTCCTTTATTTTCTTTTTAGGATTCTAGGATTGACTTTTATAGGCGTCTTCTAAATAACAGTAACGATAAAGATGATAATAATGATAACGGTAGGGCGCCTTATGTCTTGTTTATTTACTTGAGTGTTTGTACATCACGTAAACTAATTCATTAGTATTCAGTGCGACAGCCTACAATTCCCTCTGCGCCATTTCCATACCTTATGTAAAAAATTAAGAGCTACTTTATGAGCGGTTTTACCATCTTTAAGTATTTCTGTTATTGTACTGCCTGTTATCCTACATTATCATTCTTACCATAATTTGTATAACCACTTACTTCTCTTGCATCATTTTTCACCAACTTAATAAATCAATCTTTCTGTTTCATCCTCTTTTTCTTTTCTTCTTTCTCAGTGGTAGACATATTTGTAATTACTGTTAAAACATCACGTAACTCATTTTTTTATTAAATTAATATAATTTTAATTTGTTAAGGTCTCCGGGTTTTCCTCGCTTCCTGACTCGAAATATTTCTACCATGAGGTAAGAAAACTGATTTTTAAAATTAGGTTTGCTTAATGTGAGTATTTATAAGATGAATCAAACATTCCTTTTCAACTATCTTGAGCTCCTATTCCTTAGTAGTATCCACCATACTCCATTCAATCTTAGGGAAGGAAAAACTGGCAGTTCTCTCTCGATTCTGGAGTACTCTTTTGAAAGTCACTTTTGAGAAGAAAAAAAAAAGTAAATTATTGGAAAGCAATGCGAATAATGTATGTGAGTTTTGAAAATATCAAACATATATTAAATATTAGATTATAGAATAAAAGAGAGAGACAGACGTTAGATCAAAGTGCTCTAGAGTCCGTGTAAGTTTGTTAGCTTGTCCTTAATCGACATTGGGTGTACTATAGATGATATTTATTATGTACTTAATTTAGTTTTTGTTTTTCTCAGACCCAGATGGAAGTTTCTGTCACTGATGTTTCTCGCTGTTGTGGTTTGTCTAAACTTTGTCGCCATCCATACACCGAAGACTCAACTTTTTATAAAAAGGTTAGCTTTACATCACATCTACGAGGGAGAGAGAGAGAATTTTCGCAAACCTGAAACCTGAACTAGCTGGCAACATACGTCCTTTTCTTTCACCATGTTGCTTATCCAGATGTTTGTCTCTGATACAAAATGCACATAGGATAGGATATACAGTATGTGAGCGTGTGCTTATGTGTGTAGGTATCTAGGTAGTTTTGAGATACACATTGATTTATGTAGATGTGGACATGTAGCTCTGTAGCCACTTTAGGTATATGATCCAGAATGAGCCGCACTAAACCTACTGTTCTACAGTTATTTGTCATGTGGATTAGTCGGTGTAGAACTGTTTATTGTAGATCATATGCCTGAAAGGGAGAGGTTCGAGTCCTTGGGAGAGGGGTTACTTATTTGTTGCAATGAATCATCACATTATTCATCTTATATATAATTGTTTTTCCTTCAAGAATGAATCAGTCACCATCCACTGAACCTGTTAGGAACTTAGAAGGCCCATGGAAGCCTTGCATCCGTCAGAATTCAGTGTACTTCCTCAAGGTCCCGAAGTGCGCGTCCACGACTAGCTTACAGATCTTCGTTGCGTGAGTAAATGTTACAAACAAATAGATAAAGACAGTGAGAGATACATGGGAGGAGAATGCAAAGATGCATGAGAAGAGAAGAGAGAGAAGTGTGAGAGAGATAGATGGAAAGTGTCGGTGGGAGAAATACAGGAAGTGAAAGAAAAATAGCAAGGGGCAAGGGAAAAAAATCAAAACCTCTAAAAAAGGCCCTTACTGATACACTTATAAGCTTTGTCACATAGTCAGCACTTCTTATGGATGGCAACCTCATAAAAAATATATGTATTAGCAAATCCTTTTAGGGTATTTATCAACCTGGGTGAATACATTCCAATCAGATATGGAGTCAAACACGGCCTGACCTTCGCTCTGCCCGCCAGCATTGCAATGATACCTATATCCCCAAAGATTTTGCCGCCAGAGTACCATGGGTCCCCCGACGGTCGCTACAACATGGTAGTGTCCCACACAGAGTTCAGTAAAACAGGAGCACAGCAGGTGAGTCCCTTACCTCATAACTTTAATTTATGGTTTAAAAGTCTGCTGATTACCGCGCTATAGATGTGATAACTTGGCGTTTTTTTTGGGTGATTAATGATCAAACCTACATTTTCAGCCTCAGACCTTAAGCGTATATTTGCAGGTGCTGAAAGAATCGGCCAAATATGTCGCAATTGTACGGGAACCAGCAGCCCGCTTTGAGTCTATGTGGTATTTCACACAATATGATAAGGTCAGCAAGCAGACAATTACCAAGTACCATAGCCACGGTATATTTCCATCTATGCACCTTATATAACTCATGGAATGAGAAGCTAATTTTAAGAATTTGCTCTTTCTCACAGAGACTGGGCATCACTCTTAGTGCTTTCATCAACGCATCACAGCGTACATCAAAGCAAAATGATACATTGAACATGATTGCGAATTATTTTGGAGTCAAAGATCCCCGAGATGACGTACCAGAAGGTGAAGTACTTAGCAAGGCGAAATGGCTGAATGAGAGCTTCGACCTGGTGATGGTTGCTGAGAGGTTCGACGAGTCGCTGGTCCTTCTGAAGCACCTCATGTGCTGGGACACCGAGGACGTCGCTTACGTTCAGGCCAGGGTTCGGAGGCCCACTTACAGGGCCGCGCTCTCGGAGGCGCAGAAGGACAGGCTTCGGCAGCTGAACAGGCAGGATGTTCTTCTGTACAAGTTCTTCAGGGGAATCTTCGAGGAGAAAGTCAAGGCCTTCGGCGAGGAAAGGATGCAGAGGGAAGTCGAGGAAATTCGCCAAGCGAACGCTCGATTCATCGACAACTGTGGAGCTAAACTCACTGGGTCAAGGAGGACTGAGAAGACGTGGAAAGTAACGAACAACTCAAGTATCTGTAGAATGATTACACTGGATGGAGCTTCTATCCAAGAGCAACTGAAGAAAAGGCAAAAGAAATGGGTATCGAGCAACTTGACTTACGACCTATCAACGTGGACCTTTACCCAAGTGAACCATGGAGATTGGAAAATTTAAATACATGGAAAAGAGGAGATAAGAAACTAAACAACAAGAAAGCTTTCCCACATTTGATTTTGTTACCCTTATCATTCCCTTGCATCATTTCATATAAATTATAATTTGATTTTGTTCCCCTTTTCCTCTCTATATTTCATCATTTGCACGAAACTGACGTTAAAGATCAGCTGTCCAAGCCTCGCATTATTAAATAAATGTAAGGTGTGCAGGTGTATTCAATTAATTGCCTAAATTATGATATGAACTTTAATATTTATAGAAATAGTAAATATAACAGACTGAATTGTCTGGTTTAGATAATAAAATTTAAAGGATCATAATCCAAAATTAATAAAAATAATCAAAGCAAGAGAAAATGTACGGATGAATCAATGTCAATCCAACAAATAAATGTGTATAAGAACAAAAAAAATAAATAATAATAATAATAAATAAATTACTTGAAAAAAATGAGATTGTAGGTGTGTCTGAAGTTTTTACGAAGCATTCAGATAATTCAGTCATGGATGCACTTCTATAATGGAACAGGGGAAAAAAAAACTCTGAGATGGGCAGGTCTAGTTTTATTGAAGGAAACTTAGCCTTTCTTTTCTTTTCTTTTCTTTTTGGATTTCTTTTTGTATTTCCGTGTAAAAAAATCAAATTCCTTTCTTCCTAAGAGTTGAACAGATATGGCCTGACTGTTGTCTTTGTAATTTTTCTGTATTAATATCAGTCCCAACTTCAACTGAAAAACTATAACTGAAGTTACAACAGGCGGGACAAATGTAAATTTGAAGTTGAAAAGTTGGATGTCGTCTCACCTTTTTTGACTAATGAAGACTAGACAATGGTAAGGATGTTTCAATTTTACATTATTTGTGTGTGTGTGTGTGTGTGTGTGTGTGTGTGTGTGTGTGTGTGTGTGTGTGTGTGTGTGTGTGTGTGTGTGTGTGTGTGTGTGTGGAACCCCCCCTTCAGAGTTTTATGAGACAGCAAGCAAAAAACAAGAAAAGTGGAGTGAAAGTAATCCCGTATCCATTAGTCACTTATGAAAAGCAGATAATTTCTTGACTTGAGCATCACATAACCCATTCGAGCACTTCCTAAATCCTGCTCCAGGATTTTCGTTTCCACACTCCACATGGACACCAGACACCCCAACAATTTTCATCACCTATTTCATAACCGTTAATATCTCTGTAGCAGGCTTGGTTTTCGTTGTTCAAAAACTGATGATGTGGCTGACTGTATTTCCGTGACACATCACAATCACCATCACTGTAAGAACTGAAGTATACAGAGCAATGAGCAACTGCCATAAATGCACATGCTATAACAAGATACAGTTGCGGTATTATATTTCAGTACACATCCCTGCTGGGTCCCACTTCTGTACATCTGGCAACCACCTCGATGTAAACATAGCGTAAATAGTATTGTTATGTATGAGGCGAAAACTCTAGGTTGTTTGTTACAAAGAACGTGCTTGGTAGAATATAAATAGCCAGTAAGTGTATTAATATATATATTTTACAAAACGTGCAGTATTAATCATCGTTGACTTTGTATAGAACGTTTTCAAATGCGACTTCTCGGAATTATTTTCGAAATGGCAACACTTGTGGAGGTAAGGCGGCATTCCGCCTTTATTTGAACAGAACAATTAACAATGATATTTGCATATTTCTTGAATATAGAAAATGCCTCATACTTCAAACCTCTATGTATGGCAGCTAAATCAAATAGAAATTTGCAAATTCGCTGAGAAGTTAGCAAGTGCTTCTCGAAGCTGCACCATCTTGTAGCAGCTGATCGAACTAATGAAGTGAGATTTTCTTTTCACCGAAACAAAACTCTTTTTCAATAAAAAGAAAACATACTACGTTATATTCTCTATTATAGAACATTACATGAACGCAAAACCGCAGTATGGGTATGGAGAATATAAAGACGCTTTATCAATGAGTGTGTGCATCGTATGTGTGTGCGTGTGCGTGCGTGCGTGCGTGCGCGTGCCCAAGTGTGTGTGTGTGTGTGTGTGTCTGTGTGTGTGTACGCGCGTGTGTATGTGTGAGCCTGCCTGCGCGCGCGTGTGTGCGAATGCGTGCGTGCACAAGTATATACTTGATGAGTTACAAAAATATATATCATATGTATCCTATGTAATATTACATATATTATATTGCCTCTTTGCATGGTATATTAGCCGTTGTATCTCATTCTCTAAATTTATCTGTCACATTCGTATATATCATTCTCTTGTTTGTCAGTTCATGTCTATAAACTGTATATACATAGACATGTATGTGTGTATATATATGTGTGTGTATATATATATATATATATATATATATATCATATTTAAACATAACAAAGTTAAGGTTTTTATACATTCCCTTTATAAGTTTATGGAATGATTATTTTCATCCATACGAAATGCAGTAACCTGAACGCTTGTTTATTAACCCTAAACTACTAAATTGGGAACATAATTACTAAACCCAGAACTACTAAATTGGCTTCTACCAATTGGATAATTTAAAGACTTCTGTAGAGGGGACAGAGAGCACGCCCTCCACTAACGCAGCCATGAATTCCGAAAAGACACATAGCGCCTTTCCACGCCCTCCCTCGAGGATCTGGGTTTCCAGCAGCGTTGTAACCGCGACGCTCAGGCGGCTTCGAGTTCCATGCTCTTCCTGGAGGAGATCGCGGTCCTGGAGCAGAACCTCGAGGCGATGGACATGTCCTTCCCCGCCGTAGAGGAGCCCGAAATGAGGCCAGTGCCACACGCGGAGAACCCGCTTCTCCCGCAGCACAGGAATTCCCGAGAGACAAAGGGCGCGGCCTCCACCTCGCGGGCGTTTGTCTGAGCACCAGTGCCTCGTGACCAGCGCGCCCGCAAGGACGAGGGCGAGGCCAAGCCCAAGAGGCAGAGGACGACTCCGGCCGAAGGGCAGGCTGTGCCAAGCCCTAGCTGCTGCACAGGCGACGCGAGGCCATAGGCCGCGAGCCAAGACGAGTGTCACAGCGAAGAAAAGAGCCTGGACGAGATGGCCAAGGACTTGGAGGCACTGCTGTGGGATCTCCCGGAGTCCCACTGAGGGAGAAGCTGGCGAAGGATGGAGGAGTCCTACTGACGGATGTGAGGAGGACAAGGATCGGAGATTCGATGAATTAGTAGTTCTGATTTCATTTACTGTAGGTCCTGTAGAGTATTGTACCCTAAAGAATAATAATTAAATCAAATAAAAAACGAAAAAAATATATATGTACATCTATGTGTCTGTATATGTGTTTATGTGTGTCTGTGCTTGTGTGTGTGTTTTTTCTTATGTATCTCTGTGTTTTTTGTTTTAGTTTATGTATTTGTGCTTGTATGTGTGTGTTTATGTATGTGTGTTTATGCATTTATGTTTATGCGTGTGTTTGTGTTGTAGACACACGAAGGCATTATCACGTGAACAACGCGAGGGCAAAGTGGATGCTACATGAACGAGTGAAACAGACAAGCCGGGACGAGACATAAAAACTATAATAACATTGCGAGGATTCGAGCGGACTCCAGACAAAAAATGTGGTCAACAGGACAAGACGCAGATACAAAAAATAGAGGCGCACCATGCCGTCAAAGTGTTGAAAACATCTCGTGACAAAGTGACGCCACGTGACGGACTAACAGAAGCAAAAAAGAAGTCACGAGTGCGGAAACAATAACTAGTTTGAAGCGATCACTATATATATTATAGCACACCAGTCTGGGAACAAGAAAATAAAATTTTCTGGCAGGTAGAAAAGTTTAAAGTGATAAATATAGGGTGTGGCCGGGTGGGCTCCCATATCGCATAAAAGATGGTTAGTAATAGACAAACGGCGGATTAGATTTCGGAGTAGCATCCAGTAGCCATGTCACTTTTGTGGCACATCTTGGTAAGCCTGGTTGAAGAGATTTAGTGCCTTATCTTGAGGAAACATAGTGGACGGAATGTGCTATGGATAATGTGGATTAAGTAGTATTAGGGATTATTTCTTGATTTATGTGTGGCTATATAATGGATCAAGAATTGTATTTGATTAAGTCAGTTTTGGAAGTAAGAATTATATAATGGAATGATTATAGATTTGATTGTCAAGATTGAAGGATGATATTATTGAATACATATGGATTTGAATTTTAAGTGTAAGGATATATTAAGTTAGTTTAGAAAGTAAAGAATTAATGAATCACAGTGATGAAGATTATTAATTTCTAGTGGAGCGTAAGAATAATTTTGTGTTTGCATAATGTATGTATCAGTTAAGTATTTTCTAGGATAAGTTTTTGCTTGATTTAGTTACTGCTTAACGATATTAATTTAGTATTATGATTGCCTGATTAAGTATAAGATATTTTCTGTCCATTTTTGAAGTGTACTCATTTAATTATTAGTGGAGATAATCTTGAGTTTAAGCAAGTAATTGTGTAAGGACATTAACTTAATATTTTAAATTGATTGGTATAAGTAGCTCATCTTGCTTAAATATAATTTTCACTATTTTCTGTAATTCAATTTGCTTACTAATATTTTTATGATCTCAATCATCGCACGTGGAGAAAGGAATTCTCTTACTTATTACTTATATTCATTTTAGGCATTGACATTGTTTGCTCTAATTTCATAATTGATAACAGCTTGCTTAAATTGACATTAGGTAGTTGTTTGCATGTTAGTATTTAGAGTAAAGCGGCAAGCTATTTGTTAAAACTAAAAGATGGATATTCAAGGTGGTAAAATTATTGTATTGTATTGTAATGATGTTGTATTATTGGCATATCAATTTATGTGATTGGCTTTACATTTTGGCTATATGATATTTTTTCAGTTAATAGATAATGTGTAAATTTTCTAAAATTTTCTAAATGTGAAGAACTTTTCTTCACATTTATCTTAACTAATTGATACAAGAGTAAATCTGTGAGAGGAATATTACTAGTGTGAACTGTAAATATTAAATCAGACACTGAGGAGATAACATATAATAGTTGATGAAAAAGAGGCAACAACAGTATGTGTGTGTTTAAGTGTGCGTGTGTGTGTGTGTTTTTATATGTGTGTGTAAGTTTGTGTGTGCCCCCGTGAGCACCATCCTTCGGGGGATCTACGACCTGGCATTGAAGGTGCAAGATATCCACCTGGCCCACAGCGACCTCAAGCCGGTCAACGTGATCGTGGAGACGAGGTCACGGCGCTGTAACGAGCAAAGGGGTGTGAAGTTAGAATGACCCAAAAATTCGTCTAGAAACCAACCTTTGTATAGCTCACTTGGTCTTATTTTTTTTTTTTTTTTTCAGTATGATGCTTTATTTCATTCTTTTTGAACCAAAGTCCTACAAAACCATCGCCTGCTTGCATTTCCAAGAGAGTAAGCGAGCAACAGCCGGCCGCAGTCACTCAGTGGCGCCGTGACGTCATCAGCACTACTGCCCTGGGGCGTGCGGATTGTTGGCCAGGAGGTCCAGGCACATCTGGAAGGGCGGGCGCCAGCAGGGCCAGCGACTCGTGCCCTTGCGGGAGAACTCGGGGCGACGTGGTGGGAGGGCTTGGGGTCTCTCGGATGCCGGGAACACTCGCCGAGGCGCGCTTTATTGTACCCTATTAATTCCCTTTGCTCTGGGAACCACTCGGACCATGTCCAGAGGGGACACTATCTTTTATCACAAAGTGTGGTTTCTTCAAAAGTTTTCTAAGTTATACCTTTAGAACCCACACTATAAAAGAATAATAGTCATATAGGTTACTTATGATCTAACTTCAGCCTTAGAGGTAACTGAGAAAAGGCTAATGTCAAAACATTTAATGAGCTTACAATATTTACTGATATATTGAGTCATAAATCATTACACTTCTACAAATAAAAAAGCATTCACCTACAAAACGTCCAAGTGCGTGTAGTCCAACCTGTCTTTACAGTTGTTCTTCTCAGATACCTTCTTATCGTTCCTTCATCAGTTCCATGGACTCCCAAGGATGATACCTTCTTTCATTCTTGTCCACAACACCAAGGGCGTGAAAACTGAAACCTCAGCAAAAACAAACAAACAAACAAACAAAACATTCCTAGAAAGAAAACAATTATTCTAGTATAGAAATGATAAAACAATATAAAGTTATCAAATATAACTAAATAATTTCTTGTAGGAACAAAAAACATTTTTTACAAACAAAAAAATTATGCATAATATTTGTTATTATATACGATCTGAGTAGTTATATGCACATGATAGTAATATTGACTAAATATCACTTTGATATTATTCCATTATAAATGTTCAGAACACTTACTCTTTGAATGGGTTTTTAAATTTTTAATATTAATAAGAGAGACACATGTGCCACGTGGAAGCCACTAGCTGTGAAGAAGACATACTCTTTATCTCTAATTTCCAGTTTGATCTTAAATAGTTACTTTTCTTTTGTTCTGTAAATCAGATTTATAGCAGTTTAGGATTTTGTTAATTATATAATTACAGCTGAATATCCTTTCTTACCTCGGATATTTCACGATAATTTTATACACTTTCAGGTTGTTGCACGGCACTCCTCTCTGATCTCTCTCTCTAGGATTATATTTATAGTACCAGGCTTTAGCAATGTATATACTTCGAAATTGAATGTCTATTCAGATCACATATAGTACAAGTATATAGTTGTTCTTAATCTATACATGCATAATTTCAGAACTTAAATGAAGCTTTCCAGTAATAAAAATAATAAATATTATTGTCTTTATTAAAATATCAATTATACAACCTTAATATAAAGTGTACCCTTTAAATAAAGAAAGGGTAATTCCATTGACTCATGACATGACGCTTCTTGAACACTGAGCTTTGTTCCTCGTTTATTTTTTCCTCCTGAGCAGCGAAGGTTGTTTAGAAGAGGACCGCAGTGGTGTGGTGGTAGGTTCTGATGAACAAAACGCTGGCGGTGGTTGTGGTTCTGGCGCTGAAGATGCACTGGGCTCTGCCGCTAATTCTGAGGATGTGTGGGACTTTAGCTGTGATGCACAGGAAAAGAACGTCAAAGCTGAGCAGGACTCCGGTGGTATTGCTGAGGATGGCCAGGACTCTGGTGGTGTTGCAGGTAGTGATACCCCTGTGTCATCCTCCTCCTCCTCCCCCCTAACGGAAGCCGCCTTGCCGCGGTGGGGGTGCTTGAGGTCCCAATGAGCTGGTGAGCCGAACCAGAGGGCTACCCATACTGGAGGGGTCACTAGTGAGGGATGAGACAAAATGGCTTCCTGGTGCACCAAGGCCTATGAGAGGGGATGGTGCACCCACCCCTGGTTCATTCCATCTTGGACCAGGGAGAACTCTCCCACGTGTGTTTGCCGTGCGTGGCGTCCCTATTATCAGGAGACAGGAGTCCTGGAGGTTGAGCGATGCTGCACGCTGCGCCCTGCAGCTAGCAACACACCTCTTTGGTCCTCTATTCTGGTAAGACGGGTGGCTTGATCAAGGCCCGGTCAAGTCAATTGGCTGGTCAAATATGGCTAGGGTCAAGCAGGCACTGTCCAGTCGGTAGCGCACAGGTCCCGCGACTACCATCAGCACTGTAATAGTGATTGCGTATATTTCCTCACTACCCCTGTGGCTGTTGGGAAAATTTGAGTCCCGACTATAGCTTCCCCTCGTTGGACTCCATGGTGGGTGGGGGGGTGAGGAAATGAAGATTTACAATTTGTATGATTTCTGCAAATTTACAAAGAACTTGCTCTCTCCCTGACGACCTTCGCAATCCCCCGGCCAATCCCTCTGGAACATCACATATTGTCACTCTGGAACCTTACCAGATTCCAAAGGGCAAGAATGGGAATCGTAAAGGTTCCCGAGCTTCCAAACCAGGTAAGAAGCAGAAAAGTCCTCCTCAATCCATTAAGGAAATCTTTCCTGGTAAATTTGAAAGTGTATCATATAGTAAATTTCTAGTAGTGAAGACCATTGATGGTGTATCTATCATGGATCTTGATATTTTTGAAGTACATCGGAAGATAGTTGAGGTATGTCAACGTGATCCTCGCATCACCCCACAGCGAGATGGTAGCCTTATGGTTGAGGTTTCGTTACCAGACGAGAGTGATCGTCTGCATGCAATATGCGACATTCCTGGGGCTCAAGTCTCATGTTCTCCTCACAAAACCCTCAATCAGTGTAGGGGAATTGTCTTTTCCCGAGACCTGATGAGGTATACTGAGGAGAAACTGTTAGAAGAACTAAAGAATTTTAATGTAGTGGCAGTAAAACGTTTTAAGAAGAAAGTTGATGGTTTGGAACCGTCGACGCCAGCTCTTCTTTTAACTTTTGAATCGTTAGTCCTACCTGAATCAGTTAAATTGGCATGGTACCACCTCAAGGTAAAGCCATATGTTCCCAACCCTATGCGGTGCTTCCACTGCCAGGGTTCTGGTCATGGAGCCAACACTTGCCGTTTTAAGGAAAATGGACAACCAAGGGTATGTGTGAAATGTGGTACAACAGGTCATCAAGGAGATGATAACTGTCCAGGTCCAATATGCTGTTACCACTGCAAAGAAGATCATGAAGCTTCTTCTAAGCAATGTAAAAGGTACAAGTTTGAAAAGGAAGTATTGGTAATAAGGAGCAAGGAGAAAGTTAATTTTGCAGAAGCAAAGCGACGTGCTCGTGTGCTGTTTGCACAGCCGGGTAAGTCCTTTGCGTCAGTTCTAGCCCGTCCTCCTTCCCACCATCCCTTACCCTCCAATACTTCTATCACCACACACACTGCCACTACCTTTAAACCTCAGTCCGCAAATGCTGAAAGTGCCTCTGGTGAGTTGCATCAGAAACGGAGTAGGAGTGAAGGGTCTATTGAGGAGACTCCTCCTCCCAAAGTAAGGTCTTTGGAGCCATCAGTTCAGGCTCCAGAGGCCTCAACGGTGACAGCTTCAGCTGCCACCACATCCATGGGGGCCTCTGCTGCTAGGCAAAATCCCCCTGACGTAAAGGCTCAGGTACGCCATTTGCACAGGCAGAGGAATCCTGAGCTTGTTCAAAAGACTCTTCATAGAGTCGGGTCTTTGGAGCCACCAGGCAGGGCTCCTGAGGCTACCACGTCCACAGGGGCCTCCGCTGCTAGACAGAATGCTCCTGAATCGAAGGCTCAGGTCCGTCCTTTGCCCAAGCAAAGAAATTCTGAGCCTGTCCAAAGGAAGCCTGTGGAAACTAGTTCCACAGTTAAACAACCCATCAAAAGGTACTCCCAAGATGCTGGAAAGGGACAGCCTAAAGGTGTGGGGCGGGCCTTAACCACAGGTGCTGCCAAACACCTTATCAAGTAGTTTGTCAACCTGAAGAACTGGATACCCTAATCCAATGGAATTGTCAGGGAATTCATGTAATCCAGTTTGTGTATGCCTACAAGAGATTATGATCAGGGAAAATCGTCCAATTTCCCTGAGAGGATTCCAAGTTCAAGCCCATTATGGGACCTTTGATAATGGACCTCATGTAGGAGTAGCAGTGATGGTACGTCAGGATATTCCCTTCCAGGCCATCCACCTGCAGACAACACTGCAGGTGAAGGCTGTGAGAATAGGCTTGGCACGACCTTACACTGTTGCATCAATCTACCTCCCTCCACATAATCTCAACATAGATGATTTGGAAGATTTACTTGGGCAGCTGCCTCATCCATTTCTACTCTTGGGAGACTTCAATGGTCGGCATCACCTCTGGGGAGACACTTTGTGCAACCCTCGAGGAAGGGCCTTGGAGTCCTTGTTCTCAAGAGTAGATGCAGTTTTACTGAATAGTGACGCACCCACACATTTCCAAATTCAAACTGGGACATTCTCCAATATTGACCTGTCAATTGGTTCACCTGATTCACAGTTGAATTTCACTTGGCAGGTCATGGAAGACTTACATGGAAGTGACCACTATCCAATACTTTTGGAGGAGGTGAATGGTATTCCAGCCAATGGAGTGCAGAGATGGCGACTTGAACATGCAGTCTGGAAACTTTTTAGATCAACTGCAGTATTGCAAGGATCTGTGAATGATTTCCAGTGTCTCCAAGATGCTGTTAATCACTTCACATCACGAATTCACCTTGCAGCAGAAGCATCAATTCCCAGAAGTAGCGGGCAGTACCGTCGACCTCCGGTACCATGGTGGTCTGATGAATGCCAACAAGCTGTCAGAGGAAGAAAAGCTGCATTAAGGCAGTTGAAACGACGCCCAAGCGATGTAATCTTGATCCAGTACAAAAAGACCAGAGCCAAGGCCAGGCGAGTGCTAAAGGAGGCTAGGTGGACATTGTGGAGACAATATGTCTCCTTAATTAACTCTGGGACCCCCTTAGCATGGGTATGGGACAAGGTGCGTATGATCGCTGGAAAGAGCACATCCATATCACCACCTGCTCTGAAAATAGATGGTATAATCCTAACAGACAAAACAGATGTTGCAAATGAGCTGGCAAAATCCATGGCAGAGATCTCCTCTGGAGCATCTTACACTGCCCGATTCTCCACTCTTCGGGCTGAACAGGAACGACACACAGTGCCGTTCTTCAGTAGCACTGCAGCAGAACTTCCATACAACTTTCCATTTTTGCGCAAGGAGATGGACTCTGCTTTGCAGCTCTGCCATAAGACTGCCCCAGGAAATGACGATATTCCATACCAAATGATATCTCACTTACCGGAGAGTTCCCAAACGTTCCTGTTGGATCTATTCAATAGGATCTATAGGGAGGGCACAGTGCCATCCACATGGAAAGAAGCTATAATCATTCCTGTCCCTAAACCTGGCAAGGATGCTTCTATACCAGGGAATTATAGACCAATTTCTCTCACCAGTTGCATCTGCAAGTTGATGGAGAAAATGGTAAACTTCAGGTTGACATGGCTGCTAGAAAAGGAAAACGTACTGACCCCATATCAATATGGGTTTAGAAAACTGAGATCGACCACAGATGTACCTGTAAGGATGGAAACTGCTATACAGAATTCCTTCACACAGCGACGTCATATGTTAGCAGTCTTCTTTGACCTTGAAAAGGCTTATGATACTACTTGGAAGCATGGCATACTCATGAAGCTGTATGATATTGGTTTAAGAGGAGCATTGCCTACCTTCATACAAAGCTTCCTTGCTGACAGGAAGTTTAGAGTGAGGGTGGGAAACAGCTTCTCTAACCTGGAAGACCAGCTAGAAGGGGTCCCACAAGGGAGTGTTTTAAGTGTGACCCTGTTTGCCATTGCTATAAATGACATCGTAAAGGTCGTTCCAAGTGCTGTCTCATGTAGTCTGTATGTGGATGACTTTACACTTTACTGCTCAGGAGGAAGCTTACAGGATGTGCAAGGGCACATGCAGACTGCAATAAATCAGTTTGTGCAATGGGCAACATACCATGGGTTCAAATTTTCTCCAAGCAAGACCATGGCTATGCATTTCCACAAACGGGAAATGTTCCATCCTTCCCTCTATTTAGGAGCAAACCCACTGCATTTTGTCCAAGAGGTAAAGTACTTGGGTCTAATTTTTGACTCAAGTCTTACATGGGTGCCTCACATTAAACAGTTGAAGGTGAAAGCTACAAAAGCGCATAGTATTTTGCGGGTTCTTTCACACCTATCTTGGGGTGCAGACCGCACAACGCTTCTGCGGCTTTACCGAGCGCTTATTCGTAGTAAACTTGACTATGGATGTGAGCCTTATTCATCTACAACTGACACTGTTCTCAGGATGTTGGACTCGGTTCATAATGAAGCTCTGAGAATCTGTATAGAGGCTTTCAGGTCTTCACCTGTGGAGTCCCTGTATGCTGAGAGAGGAGAACCACCTCTTTCATTACACAGGGACTACATGAACCTGATTTACTACACG
This sequence comes from Penaeus chinensis, assembly GCF_019202785.1. Taxonomy (NCBI): domain Eukaryota; kingdom Metazoa; phylum Arthropoda; class Malacostraca; order Decapoda; family Penaeidae; genus Penaeus; species Penaeus chinensis. The sequence continues at coordinate 11,103,806 of NC_061846.1, forward strand.
AGACTACAAAGGATTCCGGGATCTCCTACATCCAGATTAGTTTTCAACCCCCTTGAGGATAGCCGATCCTATGGTAGGAGAATGAGGAATCTGGTGGAAAATCTTAATTTAAATCTCACAAAGGTTCTGGCTGTTGGAACTTCCCAAGTACCCCCTTGGACTAATCAAGTCGAGCTCGATTTGGTCGGAATCGGGAAAGGGGAGAGATCCGAAGCAGAAGTCAGAGAGATATTTCTTCAACACACTTCTAAGTACCAAGGATCATATGCAATATATACAGATGGTTCGAAATCTGAAAATGCTGTGGGCTTTGCAGCAGTGAGCAGAAGGAAGACTGCATCTGGCAGTCTTTCTCGATCAGCCTCGATTTTCACTGCAGAGTTACATGCCATCCTTGCAGCAGTCAAGATGACTAGAGATCTTACAAACCATTCCGTTGTTATATATTGTGACTCTCGTAGTGCCCTGCAAGCAATCAAGAACTTAAACTCGTCACATCCAGTGGTGAGGGAGCTTCAAGATTGACTTGCACTGATGTCAGCACGTAAAAAGATAATTGTGTTGGGTGCCAGCACATGTTGGTATCAGTGGGAATGAACGAGCTGATCAGGAGGCCAAGGCAGCTGCAACTCAGCCCTGTGATGCTCGTTTTCCTCTCCCACACACTGACTTGAAACCCAGCATCAGGAGTTGTCTTCGTGATAAATGGAGGGAACAATGGAGGCATACCTCTAGAAATAAACTGCGAGAGATTAGAGATGACCTTGGCAGTTGGGTGACCAGCATCCACCCTAACCGACAAGTAGAAGTTGTAATAACAAGGCTGAGAATCGGGCACACAAGACTGACTCATGGGTCGATGATGGCTAAAAGTGAAGGATGCTGTGAGGAATGCCAAGAGCCATTAACGGGTCGCACATGTAATGGAAAGATGTGCAACATTCTCAGACCAAAGAGGAAGGTATTTGTCTCCCCCATAAACACTAAAAAATGTATTGGGGGAGGACTGTGACATAGAAGGTCTTATTAGTTTCCTTAGGGAAACTAATATTTTCAGTAAAATTTAATTATGCATAATGTTTATGCAATAGTTTTTTAGACATTTAGAATATAATATTTATGCTTCGATTTTAATATCATATTTATTGTTATTTATGACATTTATTGATAGAGTTTTATCGTTTTAAATATTTTAATATTGTTCAGTCTAACAAGATGTTCGCCGCTAATGACCTTAGCTGCTGACGCGGCAGATAATTTTAAATAATCAATCAATCCTCCTCCTCCTCCAGGTCAATTGCCACAACGGACGGTGGTATCAGAGTCATCAACATCAACTAATGTTGTTGTTACGCTACTGTTTGCCTCACCTATTAAAGAGAAACCATGATATGAATAAAGGCAGAGTTAGTCTTCCATGCAAATAGTATACATATGATATGAAAAGTCTTCGGGAGTCTACCCTGAGGAAAATCCGGAACCGAAGTATAAGGCAATTCGTCGTCGCCTGCGAGCTCGTTCTGGCAACTCCTGCGACGCCATTAGTGCCAAACCGTATCGGTCTTTGCCGTTTCTTTGGGTCCATCAGCTGCGTGAAGAGAGAGAGCATGCTACATGGGCAACAGTTTGCTCCTGTTATTCTTTCGTCCATATACGGGACAATCGACTGATTGTGGCCGTCTGTGTGTATATGTATGTATATATGTATGTATGTATGTGTGTATGTATGTATATATATATATATATATATATAATCCTGTCAAGGATTATCTAGATCAGCCCGTGGGGTAACCTGATGAATTCTTTCGTAAAATGTTGAGTAGGGCCCAAAGAGTCAGAAATGGCCTTTGCCAGTCATTTTCAGTGTGCAAATGCACATTACATTTCAAACAGTCATTTGTAGTAATTTTTACAGCGCATCCTCATCTTGTTGAAGTCGATTTGATGTTTCTACTTTTCTTTCACAAAGGTAAGTTGTTTTCAAATTCTCGGTTGCCGATTTGTCATTTCAGAGAGAGAAAATAATACAAAGATTTAAAAGCTAAATTTTTTGTGATATCAATTCCCAGTTGTTGATAGTAAGCCTAGTCTTCCAAGAATACTTCCACTGACTGAATTGGAAATTTCAATCTTTGATGCATCAGTTAGTTACATTGGTTTACCTCAAGCCAAAAAGTTTTGCATTCAAAACTGATTGTTATAAAAGCTGAAAAGGATGTCAGTGGAAACTCGTAGACCGTGATTAGACCCTCAGGTTATTCCTTTCAGGAAAGGCAAATTCAAACGGCTGCAGACCCCCCTAACGGGAGCCGCTTAGCCGGGGTGGGGGGCTTGAAGTCCCAATGATCTGGTGAGCCGGTAAATTGTTCTCTGGTTGTTGGACTCAGTTCATAATGAAGCTCTTAGAATCTGTACAGGGGCTTTTAGGTCTCCACCTGTGGAGTCCCTGTGTGCTGAGAGTGGAGAACCACCTCTTGCATTACACCGGGACTACATGAACCTGATATACTACATGAGACTACAAAGGATTCCGGGATCTACATCCAGATTGGTTTTCAATCCCCTTGAGGATAACCAATCCTATGGTAGGAGAATGAGGAATCTTTTGGAAGATCTTAATTTAAATCTCACAAAGGTTTTGGCTGTTGGAACCCATTCCCCCCCCCCCCCCCCCTTGGATCAATCAAGTCGAGCTGGATTTGGTCGGAATCGGGAAAGGGGAGGAGTCCGAGAGGGAGAGTGAAGGAAAGAGAGAGTGAGAGGGAGAGTGAAGGAAAGAGAGAGTGAGAGGGAGAGTGAAGGAAAGAGAGAGTGAGAGGGAGAGTGAAGGAAAGAGAGAGTGAGAGGGAGAGTGAAGGAAAGAGAGAGTGAGAGGGAGAGTGAAGGAAAGAGAGAGTGAGAGGGAGAGTGAAGGAAAGAGAGAGTGAGAGGGAGAGTGAAGGAAAGAGAGAGTGAGAGGGAGAGTGAAGGAAAGAGAGAGTGAGAGGGAGAGTGAAGGAAAGAGAGAGTGAGAGGGAGAGTGAAGGAAAGAGAGAGTGAGAGGGAGAGTGAAGGAAAGAGAGAGTGAGAGGGAGAGTGAAGGAAAGAGAGAGTGAGAGGGAGAGTGAAGGAAAGAGAGAGTGAGAGGGAGAGTGAAGGAAAGAGAGAGTGAGAGGGAGAGTGAAGGAAAGAGAGAGTGAGAGGGAGAGTGAAGGAAAGAGAGAGTGAGAGGGAGAGTGAAGGAAAGAGAGAGTGAGAGGGAGAGTGAAGGAAAGAGAGAGTGAGAGGGAGAGTGAAGGAAAGAGAGAGTGAGAGGGAGAGTGAAGGAAAGAGAGAGTGAGAGGGAGAGTGAAGGAAAGAGAGAGTGAGAGGGAGAGTGAAGGAAAGAGAGAGTGAGAGGGAGAGTGAAGGAAAGAGAGAGTGAGAGGGAGAGTGAAGGAAAGAGAGAGTGAGAGGGAGAGTGAAGGAAAGAGAGAGTGAGAGGGAGAGTGAAGGAAAGAGAGAGTGAGAGGGAGAGTGAAGGAAAGAGAGAGTGAGAGGGAGAGTGAAGGAAAGAGAGAGTGAGAGGGAGAGTGAAGGAAAGAGAGAGTGAGAGGGAGAGTGAAGGAAAGAGAGAGTGAGAGGGAGAGTGAAGGAAAGAGAGAGTGAGAGGGAGAGTGAAGGAAAGAGAGAGTGAGAGGGAGAGTGAAGGAAAGAGAGAGTGAGAGGGAGAGTGAAGGAAAGAGAGAGTGAGAGGGAGAGTGAAGGAAAGAGAGAGTGAGAGGGAGAGTGAAGGAAAGAGAGAGTGAGAGGGAGAGTGAAGGAAAGAGAGAGTGAGAGGGAGAGTGAAGGAAAGAGAGAGTGAGAGGGAGAGTGAAGGAAAGAGAGAGTGAGAGGGAGAGTGAAGGAAAGAGAGAGTGAGAGGGAGAGTGAAGGAAAGAGAGAGTGAGAGGGAGAGTGAAGGAAAGAGAGAGTGAGAGGGAGAGTGAAGGAAAGAGAGAGTGAGAGGGAGAGTGAAGGAAAGAGAGAGTGAGAGGGAGAGTGAAGGAAAGAGAGAGTGAGAGGGAGAGTGAAGGAAAGAGAGAGTGAGAGGGAGAGTGAAGGAAAGAGAGAGTGAGAGGGAGAGTGAAGGAAAGAGAGAGTGAGAGGGAGAGTGAAGGAAAGAGAGAGTGAGAGGGAGAGTGAAGGAAAGAGAGAGTGAGAGGGAGAGTGAAGGAAAGAGAGAGTGAGAGGGAGAGTGAAGGAAAGAGAGAGTGAGAGGGAGAGTGAAGGAAAGAGAGAGTGAGAGGGAGAGTGAAGGAAAGAGAGAGTGAGAGGGAGAGTGAAGGAAAGAGAGAGTGAGAGGGAGAGTGAAGGAAAGAGAGAGTGAGAGGGAGAGTGAAGGAAAGAGAGAGTGAGAGGGAGAGTGAAGGAAAGAGAGAGTGAGAGGGAGAGTGAAGGAAAGAGAGAGTGAGAGGGAGAGTGAAGGAAAGAGAGAGTGAGAGGGAGAGTGAAGGAAAGAGAGAGTGAGAGGGAGAGTGAAGGAAAGAGAGAGTGAGAGGGAGAGTGAAGGAAAGAGAGAGTGAGAGGGAGAGTGAAGGAAAGAGAGAGTGAGAGGGAGAGTGAAGGAAAGAGAGAGTGAGAGGGAGAGTGAAGGAAAGAGAGAGTGAGAGGGAGAGTGAAGGAAAGAGAGAGTGAGAGAGAGAGAGAAGGAAAGAGACAGGGAGAAAGAGAGTGAAGGAAAGAGAGAGTGAAGGAAAGAGAGAGTGAGAGGGAGAGTGAAGGAAAGAGAGAGAGAGATGCTGGATGTTGATGGCACAAATAAAAGTTATTTTATTAATTGAGTCCGGACATCATTATCGCCTTAGTTAATCAGTGGCGGTAATATAATATTATTGTTATTATTCTTGCTGTCTTTGTTATTGTTATTATTATTGTTGTCAAGATTATTAGTACGGTTGTTGTTGTTGTTGTCAGCATCACTATCAACCCTTTCATTGATATTATGGAAGTTATGGTAAAATTAACGAAAATTGTTATCTCTATTATCGTTGTTATTATCATGATTTCCATAATAAGCATTTTGGTAATTTTCATTATTTTTACTACCATTATAATTTTCATTGCTTTCATTATAAGCATCTTCATTACTATTACGATTATTAATAATTAACAGCACCATCATCATCATTATGAATTATCAGCATCAACGACGGTCCAGCAAAAGAAAGTTCAAGGTAACAAAAGAGAAAGCAAAGGACATTTCAATAATCATAAGCAAATCCTTACGTCCTTTAGCCTTAAACAAACGCTGCTTAACTCTAATAGTTCTAATTCATAATAAAAACAATCTATAAATTCTTTAAAATGTTTGGTTCCCAGGACCTTACAATATTCAAATAAAAAATAATGAAATATAAGCAGAAAAACACATAAAATCATATAAACGGCAAAAGGAAACGAAAAAAGAAAACGGGAGTATATATAATGCAAATCAAAACGGTAAATAAAAACTACCCAACAAAACAAAAGAAATGACTAGATTATGTTTGTTTAAAATGCAGCCACTAAAACATTTCAAAACAAAATAAAAAAAGATCCTTAAAACGATATATCAAACAAGCTTGAAATCTAGGGGACGCTACCAGTTTTGGGGTAACCTCCTAACCCTGAGCACCACTTAAAATCACGTATTTATGACTGGTATAGCGATTACACAGTCACGAGTGTTGATAAATTCTCAGTGGACATAAAGAAAGTGGTCACTGATTACTACAACACCAGGGTCTGTCCAAAGAAAACCTTCACAACGCTCCTACGTGTTTCGGTGACCCTTCACTATTAAGGGAACAAAAGCGAGTTCAGGAGCTTTTTGATATCTACAAGCAGGACAATACCCGTAACAACCTTATTCAGTTTCTTAACGCTAATAATCTACGGAAATCTACGGAAATTAAAAGTTCATTTCAGAAATTAGCGTCCTTCGCCACATTGCTCAGGTACCAGGCAACCCACTTTTACATCTGTATAGACTCAGCCTATCACAAGGAATCCTCCCAAGCTCCTGGACTAAAAGCTTAATCATTCCTATACCCAAACCCAATACTGATAAATACAGACCCATTTCCTTGACCTCCTGTCTGTGCAAAGTACTTGAGAGAATATTTCTGAACAGGCTCATGTATCGCATAAATGCTAAGTTATCCCCCAGACTGTATGTATTTCTCCCAGGGCGTAGCAGTCAGCACTGTTTTTCAGAGTACTTAACAAACTCAAACCCAGGCATGCAAACCGTATTTCTTGATCTTAAATCTGCTTTTGATATTGCAAACAGGGAAATTATTCTTGAGCAACTAGCTAGCTTTGGAATTCAGGGAAAACTGTTAACATAGATTCAAATGTATCTGTCGAATCGATCGGCTCAGGTTCTCTTCAGGGGCATTAAGAGTACTCATACAAAAGTATTTGAACTCGGCACACCTCAGGGAGGCGTACTTAGTCCCATGCTATTTAATATCCTAATGCATAGATTACTGGGCGATATACCACTTGCAGGCAATGACTCCATTATTTGCTATGCCGATGACATTTGTATTAAATCCTCATCCGAGGAGAGAATGCAAGAGATTCTAGATATACTTTCTGCAAGGGCTACTGAGTGTGGCTTGATAATTTCATCTGAAAAAACAAAGGCACTTAACCCACAGACAATCCCTCTGCCAAGGTTTCATATAAATGACGTTGAGCTAGATCTCTGCCATCAATACAAATACCTTGGGGTGATTGTTAATGATTCAGAGTTCATTAGAAACCTGAAGAAAAGGCTGTGGGAGCGGCTGAAGCCACTTAAGACACTTGTCGGCAAAGACCATGGTATTAATGTCAATATTGCGAGAATGTTTTACTTGTCATACATAAGGTCGGTCATAGATTACCATGCGTTGCACCTAGTATTGTTCAAGGAATCAGAGTTGACTAGTCTAGAAAGTGTACAAAATGAAGCCACGAGGATCATTCTTGGTGCCCCTAGAACAACAAGGATTGTGAATATGAGAACAGAACTTAATTTGCCTTCTGTTTATGAAAGAATATTATACATAAATACCACATTTAGTGTCAAATCAATTAGAGAACCCCTCCATTGTACCGAGTTCCAAAGACAACTAAAAGAACTAACATTGAATAACAACACCGATTCATACTCAAATCCATGGTTCCAAGTGACGTGTAAACACTTAGCTCAGCTGAACATACCCATAACTAAGACCCTACATGGACGTTCTGTACCACCGTGGAAAATGTCGGACCTAAGTGTATAATATCCGACTGCCCCCAAAAAAGACAGTGCCCCCCCCCCCCCCCCTGCTATACTTAAACAGTATGCACTTGCAAGTATAAATGAGCATCTAGACACTCTTTCCAATGTATATGAATGCTACACTGACGGATCTTTGCAGTCTGGGAGCAGAGCAGGATGCGCCTTTGTTGTATATAAAAACAATATTTTGCAGCACCAGGATTGTAGGAGGGTTCATGACTGGGCTAGCACTATGCAAACCGAGTTGGCAGGAATATTCATGGCCACCGAATTTCTATTGAATCAAGGCTCAGGGGTCATTTTCTGCGATTCACAGAGTTCTCTCCAGGCTCTGAACACTCTAGACAAAGGTGCGGGAAATATTGCAAATGACATCAGGATAAACGTGTATCGTGCAAAAGAACGAGGCCATAATATACGTTTTGTGTGGATTCCATCGCATGTTGGAATCCCTAGGCATGATCATGCTGATCGCCTAGCAAAGTCAGCATGTGACAAACAAAGTGTGGACATAGATCTTGGGATACCTCTTTCTAGGATTTTCTACATCATTAAAGCTTCCTTCAGAGAGGACTTGACTGAGTTGATTAATTCTCAACGCCCTGAAAGCTGTAGCATAAAGCACTATGACCGGTTTAGGCAGGATTCCTTCATCTATGGTTTATATAAAACAAGAACAAGACAGTGTGATGTTGTGACTGCAAGAATCAGGCTTGGATATAGATTGTATTGGCAGGTCAGTACAGTTTGTAATGTCGAAGAAACTAAGTGTAAACTGTGTAATGAAGAATATAAGCGAACACTTGTACATTATATCTCAGAGTGCCATGTGATACAGCCTTTCAGGCCACCTAGCATGAGGTACGGAGAACTATGTAACTACTTCATATCATCTGATGCCCTAGAAGATATACTTATGTTGTATCCTAAATTCGGAATGTAGTATCACATAACCGAATATAAAATGTATTAATGCTTTCCCACGCCCAAGCTATATGCCGGCGTGGCAGATGAGTGGATAAAGGACTGTGCAATTGTTCCTTTCCTTAAACTGATAAAAGTACTCATCGCAATGTTATAGGCTAAAATTCAAATGTAACACTATGTAATGTTATGACCATGCATTAAAAGTACCACAGCTTGCCCACGCCTGTGTAGTTAGCCAGGGTGGTAAATAAAGGACTAAACTAAACTAACACTTTGAACAGTTCCAACAAAGCATTAACAATAACACCTCAATGTCTGAGATCTGGAAAAAAATCGACTCTTTACAAAAATAAGTGAGGTAACCGACTGTACCCTTTTGCCAGTAACAATCGGTGATCTCACTCTCTTTGTAAGAAACATTTGGTGACCTCTCTCCCTTTGCAAGAAACAATTGGTGACCTCATCCCTTTTTGCAAGTAACAGTCGGTGACCTCATTCCCTCTCAGGAAGCAATCGGTGACTTCACTCCCATTTGTAAGCAACAATAGATTGTTACTAGGTAAAGTAAGTGAGCTCACAGATTGTTTGTTGTTAAGAGAGTGAGATCACTGATTGTTCCTTGCAAAAGGGAATAAGGGAGTGCAAGTAACAATCGGTGACCTCCATCCCTTTTGCAAGGAACAATCGGTGACCTCACTTCCTTTTGCAAGGAACGATCGGTGACCATACTCTATTTTCAAGTAAAAACGGGGCCCGTATATATGTATATATCCAGTATGTATGACAAATATTATCTGTAACTTTGCTGTGTCACGAGGCACACGCTAATCAAACGGGGGGGGGGGGGGGGGTACATGGGTAATGTTTCATAAATCACTCTCTTCGATTTCTCCAGGTTCCTTTTGTCACCCCCCCCCCCCTTCAACCCCCGGTCCCCCACACATCCCCCAAGATCGTTGTGTAAATGAAATATCTAAAAAACAATATCAGGTTTTCCTTTACTTAGCGTCTCTCTCGGTAGCATAATTCAAGCTCTCAAACCCAAACAAGTCCTCAATCAGAAGTCATTCTCAGAAGTTCTTTACGTCTCTTAATCTGTTCTGAATTTAAAGATTTTTAGAAATGGAAATTGAAACAACCTGAATGAATACCTTTCCTCCAAAAACTTGAATTTTAAAATAGTGTCCCCTTAATTAAAGTTTTCTCTTCCAATTTTGAACAGGTCGTTGCGTTTTCCTACACGCCTTCGTCTTCGTCCTCGTCCTCGTCCTCCTCCTCTTCTTCCTCCTTTTCCTCCAGACGCTCTGCTCCCTCCGTGAGCTTCAGACAGTGAATATAGCTGCCTAGATTTTCCTTTGTCTTTAAAAGTTTTCATGGTTAGTATCTGGTGTTCTTTCACGTGTGTGTGTGTGTGTGTGTGTGCACGTGTGTGTGTGTGCACGTGTGTGTGTGTGTGTGTGTGTGTGTGTGTGTGTGTGTGTGTGTACACGTGTGTGTATGTGTATATAAATATAATTTATATGTATGTACATGTATATACATAAACATATGTATATTGTATCTATATACATGTATATTCAACTATAAATGTATGTGCAGCTATGAATTTATATATGTATATAAATGCATATATGTGTATATATGTATGTATATGCACATTTATGTGATATTTTATATATATATATTCATGTTTATATACATATATACGTTCATTCATATTCGTGCCATCACCGACGTCGTGTTTGACGAACTACTTGTCTGAGCAATGATCCTTCCCAGACACTTTGTTCCCTCCATGAGCTTCAAACAGCGAATGTGGCTGCCTAGGTTAATGTCAATTTTCCGTGTAAAATACCATTGTTACCACCTTAAGTTTTCCCTTGTAATGTTTATTCTGTTGTGATAAGAATATGGCTTACATATTGTGTTTGTTGCATTTAATGAAAATTAAGATTGCAAGTAACAATCGGTGACCTAATTCTCTTTGCAAAAAAAACAGTCGGTGACCCAACTCCCTTTGCAAGAAACAGTCGGTGAATCAACTCCCTTTGCAAGAAACAATCGGTTACCTAACTCCCTTTGCAAGAAACAATCGGTTACCTAACTCCCTTTGCAAGAAACAATCGGTGGCCCAACTCCCTTTGCAAGAAACAATCAGTGACCCAACTCCCTTTGCAAGAAACAGTCGGTGTTCCAACTCCCTTTGCAAGAAACAGTCGGTGTTCCAACTCCCTTTGCAAGAAACAGCCGGTGACCCAACTCCCTTTGCAAGAAACAGCCGGTGTTCAAACTCCCTTTGCAAGAAACAGCCGGTGACCCAACTCCCTTTGCAAGAAACAGTCGGTGTTCCAACTCCCTTTGCAAGAGACAATCAGTGACCCAACTCCCTTTGCAAGAAACAGTCGGTGTTCCAACTCCCTTTGCAAGAAACAGTCGGTGACCCAACTCCCTTTGCAAGAAACAGTCGGTGTTCCAACTCCCTTTGCAAGAAACAGTCGGTGTGCCAACTGCCTTTGCAAGAAAAAGTCGGTGACCCAACTCCCTTTGCAAGAAACAGTTGGTGACCCAACTCCCTTTGCAAGAAACAGTCGGTGTTCCAACTCCCTTTGCAAGAAACAGTCGGTGTGCCAACTCCCTTTGCAAGAAAGAATCAGTGACCCAACTCCCTTTGCAAGAAACAATCAGTGACCCAACTCCCTTTGCAAGAAACGGTCGGTGACCCAACTCCCTTTGCAAGAAACAGTCGGTGACCCAACTCCCTTTGCAAGAAACAGTCGGTGACCCAACTCCCTTTACAAGAAACAGTCGGTGTGCCAACTGCCTTTGCAAGAAAAAGTCAGTGTTCCAACTCTTTTTGCAAGAAACAATCAGTGACCCAACTCCCTTTGCAAGAAACAATCAGTGACCCAACTCCCTTTGCAAGAAACAGTCGGTGTGCCAACTGCCTTTGCAAGAAAAAGTCGGTGTGCCAACTGCCTTTGCAAGAAACAGTCGGTGTGCCAACTCCCTTTGCAAGAAACAATCAGTGACCCAACTCCCTTTGCAAGAAACAATCAGTGACCCAACTCCCTTTGCAAGAAACAGTCGGTGTGTCAACTGCCTTTGCAAGAAAAAGTCGGTGACCCAACTCCCTTTGCAAGAAACAGTCGGTGTGCCAACTGCCTTTGCAAGAAACAGTCGGTGTGCCAACTCCCTTTGCAAGAAACAATCAGTGACCCAACTCCCTTTGCAAGAAACAATCAGTGACCCAACTCCCTTTGCAAGAAACAGTCGATGTTCCAACTCCCTTTGCAAGAAACAGTCGGTGTGCCAACTCCCTTTGCAAGAAACAATCAGTGACCCAACTCCCTTTGCAAGAAACAGTCGGTGACCCAACTCCCTTTGCAAGAAACAGTCGGTTACCTAACTCCCTTTGCAAGAAACAGTCGGTGACCCAACTCCCTTTGCAAGAAACAGCCGGTGACCCAACTCCCTTTGCAAGAAACAGTCGGTGTTCCAACTCCCTTTGCAAGAAACAGTCGGTGACCCAACTCCCTTTGCAAGAAACAGTCGGTGTGCCAACTCCCTTTGCAAGAAACAGTCGGTGTTTAAACTCCCTTTGCAAGAAACAGTCGGTGACTCAACTCCCTTTGCAAGAAACTGTCGGTGACCCAACTCCCTTTGCAAGAAACAGTCGGTGTTCCAACTCCCTTTGCAAGAAACAGTCGGTGTGCCAACTCCCTTTGCAAGAAACAGTCGGTGTTCCAACTCCCTTTGCAAGAAACAGTCGGTGACCCAACTCCCTTTGCAAGAAACAGTCGGTGTGCCAACTCCCTTTGCGAGAAACAGTCGGTGACCCAACTCCCTTTGCAAGAAACAGTCGGTTACCTAACTCCCTTTGCAAGAAACAGTCGGTGCTCCAACTCCCTTTGCAAGAAACAATCAGTGACCCAACTCAATTTGCAAGAAACTGTCGGTGTTCCAACTCCCTTTGCAAGAAACTGTCGGTGTTCCAACTCCCTTTGCAAGAAACAGTCGGTGTACCAACTCCCTTTGCAAGAAACAGTCGGTGACCCAACTCCCTTTGCAAGAAACAATCAGTGACCCAACTCCCTTTGCAAGAAACTGTCAGTGTTCCAACTCCCTTTGCAAGAAACAGTCGGTGTTCCAACTCCCTTTGCAAGAAATAATCAGTGACCCAACTCCCTTTGCAAGAAACAGTCGGTGTTCAAACTCCCTTTGCAAGAAACAGTCGGTGTGCCAACTCCCTTTGCAAGAAACAGTCGGTGATCCAACTCCCTTTGCAAGAAACAGCCGGTGACCCAACTCCCTTTGCAAGAAACAGCCGGTGTTCAAACTCCCTTTGCAAGAAACAGTCGGTGTTTAAACTCCCTTTGCAAGAAACAGTCGGTGTTTAAACTCCCTTTGCAAGAAACAGTCGGTTGCAAGAAACAGTCGGTGTTCCAACTCCCTTTGCAAGAACCAGTCGGTGACCCAACTCCCTTTGCAAGAAACAGTCGGTGTTCCAACTCCCTCTGCAAGAAACATTCGATGACCCAACTCCCTTTTGCAAGAAACAATCGGCGACTTCCCTCACTTTTGCAAAGAAAAAAAAATAGTGACCATTCTTTTCCTTTATGCAAGAAAAATTGCTGATCCTCAGACGGTGGATTTAACTACCTAGTTTCGTTGTTTTAAAATGTTCTTATGGTTAGTATCTTGTTTTCTGATTTGAACATTCATTCACTAGCACCTTAAGATCTATATGCAATGTTACGTAAATCAAATCATTGCACGCTTGGATATTGATCTTGCAATAATACGCCTTTTATACCAAATTTACTTTTAAAATACCATTGTTACCACATTAATATTTTTTTATAATGTTTTTTCTCTTGTGATAAACATTTGGGTTAGATTACAGAGGTTCAATTTAATGAAAATTAAAATTGTCCTTAATTTACGTAACATTCTATTATAACGCATATACATACACAAATATACATATGAATTCATACTTATATATATATATATATATATATATATACATGCATTTATATATGGATGCGTGTGTGTGTATATATATATTGATAGATAGATAGATATGCGTATATATATAGATATGCGTATATAAATTTATATATATACCTATATGTATATATAGACATATGCGTAAATATATATATTTATGTATATATATACGCATATATCATATATGTATAGATGTGCGTGTATATATATACTTAGTCTCCCCCTACCTCCCTTTTGCTTTAGTCTCCCCCTTTACCCTCTTTTGCAACCTTTTCCTCCCCTTTCTCTCTCTCTCTCTCTCCCGTTTTCTTTTCACGTATCATCCTGACACCTATACCCTATTTACTCTACTTGCTATCCTTTGTCTCTCCAAAATACTTTCATTATCTTGCTCTAACTTCTTCCTCGTTCATTTCCTCGTTCCCTTTCCTTTCATTTTCCTCTTTCCCTTCCTAATCTTACTTTCTATCATGCTGATTTTTTCTCCTTCCCCGTTCCTTCGTTATGCTATCTTATCCTTTACTCTCGTTTTCTCCATTTCCTATTTCACTCCTTTCGCTCATTTCTCTCTTCTACTTTGCGATCTACGTTCTTCTGTATCTTTCTATCCCCCATAATAGTCTCCTCGCTTTCTACTCTTTCTATTCCCCCGTTGACCTTACTCATTTCTTTAATTTCCACATTTCTTTCATTTCCATCTCTCGGTCCTTTACTTTCTCTCATTTTAGTCCTTTTCCTTAAGCTTTCGTCCCCACACCTACCCTCAATCCCCTAACCAAATACCCTACCAATCCCGTTGACACCCTTGATACCTGAATCCCGAATCCTGAACCCCGAATCCCGAATCCTGAATCCCGAACTTGGGTAATCCAGCGGGCAACGCTCAAGCACGCTGGAGATGATTCCTTCCCACACAACACGGATACACTGATACTGCCAAACCTTGTATGTAATGAAAAGTGTATAAATAAAACTTATAACTGTAATTTCCTGAGTTTTCCTCTTTGAGCTTCAATGCTTCGAATTAGCGAGGTGACATATTTTACGTGTTTTGATCGTGTTATTTAATTATATTCGGTCTTTTAAGGGTAGATGGGGATCTTAATATAATCTTTGCTCATTCTCTTATACACTCATTTTAATTCTTAATGATTTCGACGTTTTTATCATTCGTTTTAGTACCAAACCCTTCCCCTTTTTCCCTACTATTTTCATTTACGTTTTGTTTTTATCATTTTAAAACTTGCTTAAATCCCTAGTTTTATAATTGATCATTTTTATTAGTCTTGGGTAACTGTTTTATGACTTTAGATTCTTTTTTTTTATATATGTAAAACTCGTCACCACCTTAATTGTTCTTTTACTTATTAATGGGGGCTCACAGGGGATACACGGGATGGGGAATATAGTATGAATGACTTTTACCGTGTTATGACTTTTATTTTAATAATCAAGAGTATAGTTTTATTTATCTTACTTGCTGTGTTTTTAACATTCCGTTAATCTTTCAATGTTCCTTTTTTAGTAGGTTTTTCACCTGATTGCTTTATCGTTTTATTATTGTCTATTGTTAATATTTCATAGTGTTCAAAATGTATTCTTAATTATTTACTTTTTATCCTGTTTAAATATCTGTTGCCACAGTGACGTGGCCTAACCTGTATAAATACACCTGCGAAATAAATCTGAAAGGAAGTTGTCTCTGGACTCGGTGTTTGAGTGTACCCCTGGATTACCCTATACTGTGGCGTCGCGGGAGCAGCAAGAACAAGGTTATGTTTGAACCATTTTTACATGCCAGTGAGGACATTGCTGGACGTGGGCATTTAAGCTAACACAGGGTTTACCAAGTTTTATTGGCAAGCACCAGCCAGAGATACTCCATTCATTTTTAAGTTTAAGTAATTTTATGTATCCGTTCCTTCAGAAAGGTTTTTTATCGTATTTATATTTTTATTTACCTGTGGTGCTTTGTTTTACTTTTTTTATTCATGTCAAGAACAACACAGCCAGACCCATTTTCTAAGGGACGTGTACCTGGGGCATGGGACAGTGTCTCCACACAGGGGAAGTGAACGGGCCCCCTCCCTCCTTTCGGCCCTAAGCCGCCATCCTCCGCTTGGGGGATGATATTTCGGGCTTCCCCTCGATAGAAAGCCTTACATGTGCGTTTATGTATGTTTTTATATACCTATATTTATATATGTATATATATAAATATGTATAATTCACTAGCACCTTTAAATTGTCAGCATATATTTTGATTTATGTATACCATGTAATGTAAATTAAATGTACTATTTTCACCTGCCACGTTCTTGGGTTTTGACCTCGTATTAATATGCGATTTCTGTCAATTTTCCCTTTAAAAGACCATTGTCACCACCTTAAGTTTCCCCGTATAATGATTTCCTCTTGTGATAAGAATGTGACTTACTTACTGAATTGGTTCAATTTGATGAAAATTGTGATTTTTCTTAATTTACATTACACTCCATTGGCCACCGATTGCAAGTATCAGTCGGTGGGTGACTTCACTCCCTTTGCAAGAAACAATCGGTGATCCTCAGACGGTGGATGTGACTGGCTCGTTTTCCCTTTGTTTTTAGATGTTTTTATGGGTAGCATTTTGTGTTCTGACATGATAGTTCAATCATGAGCACCTTTTGATGCTTATCATGTATGTCTATATACAATATGAAAATTAGATGGACCATTTTGTCCTACCACTTTTTTGCACTGATGACGCTTGGGTTTTCAGCTTACATTAATACTCCTCTTATGTAAATTTTACTCTTAAAATACCATTGTTACCACCGTATTGTTTTGTTCTTATTGGTTACATTACAGGAGATTTTGTTGAATTTGATGAACGTTAAGATTCTTTTTAATTTACTTTACACACTTGGATTTTTTTTTTCTTGAATTTTAAATTATTTTGTAAATCTAACCCGTGGTATCCTTGATAGATACACATTTTATGTATTTATATGTATATATATCTATGTATGTATGTATATATTTATATATGTGTATATGTGTATAAATATTTACATGTATGTGTATATATATAAACAAACGCACGCAAACGCGCGCGCACACGCACGCACGCACGCATACACATGTATGTTTGTGTGTACATATATGCATACATGCATATGTGATATATATATGTATACATGAGATATATATATACACATGTATGTATGTGTGTTTTTGTCTATATACACGTGTGTGTGTGTATGTGTGTGTATGTGTGTACACACATACACACACATGTATGTATATGTGTTTTTGTCTATATATACGTCTGTGAGTCTATCATCGATATGATGGTGGGTTGAGTACCACTAACAATGATTACCTAACCAACTACTCTCCTGGGGAAGGATCATTTGTTAGTCGCCCCAGTAAATTAAATGTACTATTTTCACCTGCCACGTTCTAGGGTTTTGATCTCGAATTAATATGCGATTTCTGTCAATTTTCCTTTTAAAATACTATTGTCATCCCCTTAGGTATCAGTCGGTGACTTCACTCCCTTTGCAAGAAACAATCGGTGATTCTCAGACTGTGGATGTGACTGGCTCGTTTTCCCTTTGTTTTTAGATGTTTTTATGGGTAGTATTTTGTGTTCTGACATGATATTTCAATCATGAGCACCTTTTGATGCTTAACATTTATGTCTATATACAATATGAAAATTAGATGGACCATTTTGTCCTACCACCTTTTTGCACTGATGATCCTCAGACGGTGGATGTGACTGGCTCAGCATGTATTTTGATTTGTCTATATGCAATGTTATGTAGATGAAATGTACGGTTTTGACTTGCCAGCTTTTTGCACTGATGACGCTTGGGTTTTGAGTTTACGTTAATACTTCATTTATGTCAATTTTACTCTTAAAATACCATTGATACCACATTCATTTTTATGTTTCATATTGGTTACATTACAGGAAATTTTGTTGAATTTGGTGAAAATTAAGATTCTACTTTATTTTGAAACGTTTTCATGAATTTTAAATTATTTTGTAAATCTAACTCGTGTCATCCTTGATAGATACACATTTTTTGTATATAATATATTTACATATGTATATGTATATATGTATTTACATATGTATATGTATATATGTATTTACATGTATTACATGTATATATGTATTTACATATGTATATGTATATATGTATTTACATGTATTACATGTATATATGTATTTACATATATTATATATATATATATATAAATGTACATACATATGTGTATATATAAACAAACGCACGCACCACGCATACACATGTATGTATACATATACAAACATGCATATGTGATATATATATGTATACATGAGATATATATATATATATACACATGTATGTGTGTGTGTGTATGGTGCGCGCATTCATGCACAGTGGGCGATATGATCATCGATATGATGGTTGGTTGAGGACCACTAACAATGTTTACCTGACCAACTACTCCCCTGGGGAAGGATCATTTGTTAGTCGCCCCAGTATAAAAACCCAGTCAAGTACATAATGTCAAATAGTTCGTCAAACAGCGCATCGTTGGTGGCAGAATTTTGCATATGTATACATATATACAACTACATATATACATAAATATACCTATATAGACATACATGTGTGTATATACATAAATATGTATATATGTATATTTATGTATAGTGTGTATGTGTGTGTGTGTGCACATTCATAGTGAATAGTAAGTGAGGTCACGAGCATTTCTAGTGATGAGTAGTGAGATTCCGAGCATTCGTATTGAATGGTAAAGTGATCCTGACCATTTAATTTGAATAAAATAAATATTCCAAGCATTCCAGGTGAATAGTAGTGAGATCCTCAACATTCAATTGAAAGTAAGTACATTCTTAGTGAATAGTATTACATAGTAGCGAGATGAAAATTCCTACTGAATGGTAGCAAGGTCACGGGCATTGCTAGTGAATGGTAGCTAGATCCTAATAATTTATATTGAATGGTAGTGAGATCCTTAAGTATTCCTAGTGATTGGTAGAGATCCCAAACATACCTTTTTATATGGAAGAGATTCTGATAATTCCTGGTGAATGGACAGTGGTAGTCCAGAGCATTCCTTATTGAAAGGTAGTTCGATCCCGAGCATTTCTTCTCAATGGTAGAGAGATCCTGATTCCTTTTGAATGGTAGAGAGAACCCTCATAGTGAATGGTACTTAGATCCCAAACATTTCCATTGAATGATAGATTCTGAACATTCCTATTGAATGATAAATTAGATGCCGAGCATTCCTAATGACCATTAGATCTTGAGCATTACAAGTGAAGTGTAGTGAGGTCATGAGGAGTCCTATTGAATATGTTTTTCCATTCCAAGTATTCGTGGTGAATTGTAGTTTGATGCAGAGCATTATCGATTGGTCTTTAGATTCCTAGTGATTGGTGGTCCTATCTCAAACATTCCTGGAGAATGGTAGTTACATCCCGAGCATTTCCATCGAAAGATAGTTAGATCCTGAGCATTC
The DNA here is from genome assembly GCF_019202785.1 of Penaeus chinensis. Taxonomy (NCBI): domain Eukaryota; kingdom Metazoa; phylum Arthropoda; class Malacostraca; order Decapoda; family Penaeidae; genus Penaeus; species Penaeus chinensis. Next base: position 11,122,527 of record NC_061846.1, read on the forward strand.
CTAGTAATTCGTAGTTTGATCCCAAGCATTCCCTTTAAATTATTCAGTAATAACTGAAAAATTCTAGTGATATCCCGATAATTTTTTTGAATAGTATATAGATCCCTACCATTTCTAGTGAATAGTAGTTAGATCCTGAGCATTCCTAATGAATAGTAGATAGATCCCAAGCATTGCTAGTGAATGGTAGTTAGATCCTGAGTATTACTAGGGAATAGTAGTTAAATCCTGAGCATTCTTAGTGAATGGTAGTTAGATCCCAAATATTCCCTTTGAATGGTAGTTAATTCCCGAGAATTCCTTTTGAATGGTAGATCCTGATCATGCCTTTTGAATGGTAGTTCCCAAGCATTCCAATTAAATGGTAGTTAGATCCCGAGCATCCCTAGTGAATGGTAGTGAGGTCACACATTCCCATTGAAGGGTAGTGAGTTCACAAGCATTCCTTTTGAACGTTAGATCCAGGGCATTCCTGGTGCATGGTAGTGAGATCTCGAGCATTCCTATTTAATTGTAGGAAGATCCTGAATATTTCTGGTGAATAGAAAGTTATATCAATGAGTGATAGATACAGAGAAAGAGAAAGACAAACAAAGAGGGAAAGTGAAAGAGAAAATAGAGGGAAGTGAAAGAGTGAAAGAGAAAGATACAAAGAAAAAAAGTGGGGGTAGACTCGCCTTTCTCTCGTCCTCAGACCTTGTGTGTCTCTTCCTCTCTCAATCTACTGATATATACATGTGATATATACATATGTCTATATATACGTCTATATATCCAATGTGTTGCGTTTACCTCGTCCTCAATTCTTGTGGATCGATCTCTCCTCTCTTTTTCTTCTCCTTTTCTTTCTCTGTATTCTGTCTCTCGTTCTCTCCCTCCTTCTCACTTTTTCTGTCTCTATGTCTCACTCTATCTCTCTCACAAGGTTTGAGGTACTTGTTACCACTGCTGTCCACCAATTTGTTAGGGCTGTGTTGGTTAAACGCACGGTCCGTTTGCATGTATACATACATATGTAGATATATTGTATATATATTTATATTCATACTTATAAATGTATTTGTGTATATATAAACATACATATATACTTTATATATATATATATATATATATATACATGCATATATATATATATGTACTGTATATATATATTTATATTTGAATTTGTATATATAAAATAAGCATGTCTATGCAATGCAATATACACATATGTAAATACATATATATATATGTATATATACTGCATACACATACATATGTGTGCAGTATACTGTACACATACATATATATGTATATATATATGTATATTATAATATATGTATAAATACATATACATACACACTATATATATTTATATACATATGTATATATATCACAAACACAGTAACGTGTGCACAAAAATGAAAAGGAAAACAGCCACAGTAAGAAATGAATATGAATCGTAACGTTTCGAACTCTTCACGAATAATAAACCGAAATGGTTTCGGTTTATTATTCGTCTGAAGAGGAACTCGAGATGAGTTCGAAACGTTACGATTCATATTCATTTCTTACTGAGGCTGTTTTCCTTTACAATGAGTATATATACACATGTATATGTGTATATATATATGTATTAATATATATTTTTAGAAACGAAATAAGCTATTTGACATTTCGTTTTTTTTTTTTTTTTTTTTTTGTCTTTTTTCAAATAACCGGTTGCAAAATGTGTAGTAATAATTATCGTCTTTTTATGGAATATTTCTCAAATGTCACTTCTTTGAATTGTTACATGTACAATACATAGTTTGCACAGGTTTCAATTTACTTATATCTCCATTGTTTCTTGTTTATTCTGCAGATTTTAGTTTTTATTAAATTTAGCAACGGGAATATTCTATCTGCATCGGCATTGGATGTGGGGAGCGGGAGACTGTGCAGTCCAAAATGAGGCAACGACTTAAATTTAGGCTTTAATATAAAGTCAAGGCTTCCCATTGTTCAAGGAGCCTCGACACAGCTTGAAGGAGGGACAGCCACATAGTTTGAGTTACATGTAGCACTTTGTGGGGCTTTATGTTAAATAGTTACTGGAACTCTTTGAATAATTGTTTTCCCTAGACACTGTGAAGAATTCCGTAATCTGCTGCAGAGGGAGTTTTACTCACCCATGATGTTGGCTGTCCCATTCGCTGCAGATCCTATCAGATTTTGGAGAGGGGTCCTGTAAAACTCAAAACATAAGTATTAAGTTTTTCCCCTGTCATCCTCGGGATACCATTCTGAAAAGCATCGATCATGACTATCATAGGAACCTCAATTTAATTCTTATCAGAATCATAATACCTAACTAAAACGACTAAACAGTTCATGGTATTCACGTCTGTGGTCTCATCATCAGTAATGATTTTTTTTTTTTAAATTTCAAAGCAAGATCATCACCGAGTGCATTGTCCAGTGAATTTCATCCTTTTTATATTCATTTATTGAGCGATGTCGGAGTCAGGGAACATTCTCTTATGACGCTCTCGAAGAGGCTCTGCAAGCGTAAAAGGCAGGTTATGCTTTTTTGCGAGGAAACGACACACTAGAATTGCTGCAGAAACTGTGCAGCTAAAAGAATGGGTGGGTGGCTGGGGGACTTGAGCAGCCTTCCACATGGCCCTCCTCTCACTCACAGTGTGTGTCTGGCTCTTTATGTGGTTCCGAGGCGTAGAGATCTCTGCTGCCATTCCCGTCTCTTGGAGTCGCCCTCGTCGCGTGCGAGCCAGGAATGGAAATCGGGATTATTCCAGCCATGCATCTTGGAACTTGACCCTCGATGACATGGTAAAATACAGCATCCCAAACGCATGTTCTGAGCATTTGCGCAAATACGTAAAATGCTAAATGATACCAATGTTTAAAAAATAACACCAGAAAAAAGTGCATGATCAGTTTCTTTTAAGCAAGTGGCATACAAATGGAGACACTACGATCTGTATTGGTCCATTCAAAGCAAAATCATTTCAAAATAATCTTTGAAATATGAAAAATGTTCATAACTTACCAGAAGGATGATGGAAAAGGCAGTAAATATACAACAGGACAAGATGCAGACCATCACAGCAGCTGTGCAGCCTGTAATAATAAGCATTACATGAGTACAGTGCATATCAACAATAACATACTTGTAGAAAACAAACCAGTGGAATCACGGAAAACCGTATTTTGGTAACTTTACTAAACTTATATGGTAAATATTCATCAAACTATATAAATACTAAGAACAATGCAGAATACTCATTGTAAATCGGTCCATCAATTCAGGAGGATACTGTATGCGGAAAGACAGCAGCGAAAAGCATGAAAAGCTGTCAGAACCCAAGCATGGAACAAGGAGAAGTGACATTGTTTTGTGTTTATCGCGGTTTTGGCTCGAGAATGAGTCAGTAAAATAGTATATGGGCTGATATATATTTAATGACACCAAACAAGGCGAGAAAACATCATGAAAACGTCACGGGTCGCTGGAAAACGTCATAGCTTGTTGTATTTGACATTTCTGTACCAAACACATAGCTACTAAAACAAGAAAATACGTACACGGATTTCCAAAGCTTACAAACAAATTTACTTGTGCTATGTCCATTGCTTACATAAGCAAGAATAATATTACAAATCATAAATATATATATCTTTGGTGGATATAGTGATACGGGTATTGTGGCCAAGGAGATCGACTACATCCTAGTTAGCACTCGCTGGAGGAACCTTCAGAACTGTAGGATTTACCAAGTGCCGAGTTCTGTGGAATTTCTTCAAGCGCGAAACACTTGGCATGGCTCAGGAGTCCATTGGCGAACGTCCGAGATCAAAGCAGAACTTCATCTTGCAGGAGACGTTGGAGGCCACATATACATGTCATATGGTTTGACTGAATGGCCATCAAGATTTGTGCCATTCCTTGGCGCGCAGGACTCGGATGCTGTGGAGGAAGGACAAGGAACAGTATATCAGGAATTTTGCTGAGGAGGTTGAAGGTCATTTCTTAAAAAATGACCTTCGCCATGCCTACCAAGCCACGAGAAAACTCCAAGGCCTCCTCCCAGACGACTGCTGTGGATGGAAGAATCATGTCAGATCATATTGGGGTTCAAGAGCGTTGGGCTAAGTATTTTGAGCAGTTAGTTTGGATGCAAGTAGTGTCGCAATTCCTGTGCCGAATCCACCCAACAGCGAAGAACATCCTACCCCGACTGAGGTTAGGGAGGCCATTAAATCGAATCATCCCTTCCCTAATCCCTATCCTAACATATTTCCTCACCCTCTTTCCCCTTACCCCTCTTTACCTCTTTCAGTACTATCCTATTCTAAACTGCTATGCGACTTTCGACGTGTAGCACATTTAATCATAGACTCACTCCCCCTCGCTGATACATCTTTCTATAGTCCCATAAGACCTTTGAGGTCTAGCACATTTATTTTGCTTTGTAACCATAAACGATTAACCATAAACGATTATTTACAAGATAATTCATATTGGAGACCATAAATAGCGAGAATTCATATTGGAGACCGTAAATAGCAATGTTCTGACTCATTTGAAATGAAAGTTTGCTGTCGTTTGCTGAAACTCGGTGTTAAAGGCAACACATTTTACAACGGAAGTACGTTAAATATATTACTAGATCATTCTGCATTCAATAATCTTTCTCTCCCCCCCCCCCCCCTCTCTATCTCTCGTCTCTCTCTATCTCTCGTCCTCTCTCTCTCATTTCTCTTATCTCTCTGTCTTGTCCTCTCTCACTCTCTTGCATTCATTTCCCCTCCTTTCCCTTTCTCACCTTGTCTCCCACCTCTCTCTCTCTCACTCTCTTTCACGCATCCACTTAACCCTGTCTGTCTGCCTGTGTCATTTGGTTAATACCATACTAGAATAAAAGACAGGGCATTTCTTTTTGATTGTATACAAATGAGCACAAGGAGAATAAAATACAAAAATCGGCTAGCACTAATTTTGGAGTTGCCAAATTTGTATTGCTTTTCATTCTTGCTACGAAAGAGAGAACTCTTATAGTAATGTCATTTATACGCGTAGTCCGATTATAGTAACGACTTTACAAGATATCTTTTGGAATTCATAATAAAACAAAACAAAATTTCCAGTGATGTACTGTTCTGGCGATCCGGAGTAGTGAAATTATAAAAAATAAAATTGTTTAAGCCACGATGACAGTTTTCGAGTGGTGATGGATGCGCGAATGTCGATGAGTAAAATATAGCACTAGTAGCTGAAATATTTTCCTGATTTTATGAGTACTCTTTATGATATACGAAAAGTATGGACTTTGGGAAAGAATTAAGATGCATAAAACCATGTCGAATCTCCGGTATTTATTTTTTGTCATTATAGAATGTGTATGTAATTAAAAAGCATTGTGATCTACTTGTAATTATTAAGGTATACTGGTTCATACATTAGTGATGGACAGATGGAGAGATGTTTTCGATAAAGTGAAGGCGTTACAAGTAATAAATGACTGAAAACTAGGATTCTGGAGGACATCACGCAGAAGAAATGAAATGACATAGCGACGTATGGGATATTTTTCAATTCTCTTTACATAAAGATATCAATCGACTATTCACAGCCAAAACAATAAGATATGAAGCGACGCGCTATGAAATGACGTCATGACTTCACATTATTGTTCTTATTCACATAAAAAGATGGGACATAAATGTCTATTCATCTGAAATATTTCAAGTCATCACAATTAAATAGTTTTGATTTTAGCTGTAAGCGTCGCCAGCTCCCTTAATATAAAAGCACAATATTAATTATTATATTCATTATCATTATTATGATCATCACTGTCGTTGCCAATGTCATTATAACTGCTACTGGCATTATCACTGCTATTATCACTATCCTTTATAATTATCATTATTATTATTGTTAACATTTACCCTTTATAATGGTCAACATCAACACTATAACTTTAACAATAATGATATACCATGATAGGAATGTGGGAATCAATCAAGTCTTTGATAGAGCAAAGAAAGTACCAATGCAGCGGATTTTTCCTTAAGCTTGGGAGAAGCATTCATCATTTAAACTCCGTCCTTTTAGCATGAATTTCGTTACTAATGGCTCACCTCGTGCCTCTTGTTCTTATTTTTTTGTTTTTGTTTTTACAAGAGAAGCCTAGCCATGCATATATTTTACATTTGAGCTGCGTTAGATATATGTATAGATCATTCTGCATCCAGACCTTAAAGAAACAAACCATGACTACGATTTTTTTTTTTTTTTTTTTTCGTCACTGGAAGTATTAGGAAACTTTTTCTCTCAAACACACGGTCTCAATTCATATCTACGATTTTAATAGCGTATGTGTTTATAAAATTTGAACATGTAACATGGTTTTGATAGGAATGAATATTAGAAATTTTAAAAGAAATCTTGTAAAAGACAGCAATTATATAAATTGTAAGAAAAATGTTGTAAAATGAATTAGATTAGATATATATGTTCATTTAAAGCCGATAAAAAAAAATAGATGTTATTGTAATCGGACAATACGTATAAATGGCTTTTCATTCACCATAGCGAGAATGAAAACCGATACAATTTTTTTTTTACAAAAACACCAAGGTAGCTCCAAAAATAAGTGTTGAGCAATTTAGGTACTTTATGCGCCTTGTGCTCAAATACTTAGTTTTAAAAAATCCTGTCTATTTCTATGCAAAGGAACATATTTGATATGGTATTAGCTGTTTTGGGAAGCAAATGAGAGACACAGGCAGACAGAGAGGGATGAGGGGAGGGAAAGCAAAAGTGAGAGAGAGGAGGGAGGGAGAGAGAAAGGAAACGAGAGAGAGAGAGAAAAAAAAAAACAAGAGAGAGAAAATACAAGAGAGAGAGAAGACAAGAGAAAGAGAGAGAGAGAGAGAAAAGGTGGGGGAGAGAGAGAGAAAGCGAGAGAGAGAGTGCGTCTGTGGACAAGTCTTGGGTGGTCATTCGTGCTTTTATGTTGACAACCAATAAGCGTTTATGACGAGCAGGGAAAATATTGCACTTTCACTGCCAAGTAGCTTTCTCTTTTCATCAGGGAGCAATGGCGGAATGGAAATGGTCACAATCTCCCACTGGGAAGATCAGCGGTCGAATCCCTTCCACGTGAGAAAGTTTCGACGTATGCGCCGTTGATGTCTTTTATGATCTCCCAGCTTGTTCCTCACGCTCGCAAATAAATGTGCTTATGCTTTTTATTGCAGTTCCTCAGTCTGTCTACCTTGTTAATGAAGTTGCCAGTCACACATGTCTCAACATATTTCTGACTTATTTTGGAACTTCTATATATTTTGACATGCTTTGGGAGTAATTTCACTCGCCAGAAATTACATCTGGCCGCAGATAGTTCCGGCAAAACAGATCATCGAACGATATGTTTCTGCATCCGAAGCGAGGAATCCGCTTAATTGGGAGTGAGCGGTGCTTCGTAAAAGAAATATTTTGTAAACGAAAAAGAAAATAAAGATGAACTGCATGCATAATGTTTCGTAATCCTGTTTGAGAGTATGATTCTAAAGAAGATACACTTGAAATGAGCCAATTAACATATTTCACTTTGTGAAATCTATTCTTCCCATAACATTCCAACATGTATGTGATTGTACATACACTCAAAGTGATTGATATGATCAGATACGAGTAATTCTTATCATATTGAATAGATTACAAAATTTGTGGAGTGAATGAGTAAATTGAGGGCATGAAACATTTGAATTTCAAAGACATAACAAGTGTGTGTGTGTGTGTGTGTGTGTGTGTGTGTGTGTGTGTGTGTGTGTGTGTGTGTGTGTGTGTGTGTGTGTGTGTGTGTGGCTTACGCGATCCTCACTTGTGTCTCATATATTTAGTCACATATTTAGTCAAAGGAGACGAAGGGCATTTCCATCTATCTGTCTGTTCATCTATCTATCTGATATCTATCTATCCATCTCTATCTGTCTATGGTCAATTTATGAACTATATATATATAATCTTAATGTCTACTTATCCATCTATCGTTCTGTCTTAATGTCTACTTACCTATCTATCTGCGTTTGCTTTTCCTTCGCATCTTCACTCTGTTCCTCCTACTTTTTGTCTTTTATCCGTTTATACTTTTCCTGTTTTCTTCTTTTCGATATCTTTCTTTCACCTTCTTTAGTGTGTATTTCTCATTTTCTTTCGCTTTGTTCCATTTTCTTATATCATAATTATGCTTTCATTATTATGCTAATTTTTACTGTTGCTGTTGTTGGTGATCTGGTTGTTGTCATTATCATTATTGTTGTTGTTGTTGTTGTTGCTCTGCTGTCATTGTTATTGCCTACATTATTATTGTTGTTTTTATTATTATTGTTGCTATCATGATTATTATTATTGTTGTAATTGACATTATTATCGTTATTAACACTTTCGTTTGTATTATGAAATTATGATGACAGTAACGTTAATTGTTATCATTATTATCGTTACTCATGTCATGATATGCATGATAACCATTTTCCTTATCATAATTATTAGTAGTAGGCCTATAATTTGCGAGAAGCCTTGGTGTTTGAGTTGTATCTGCTGAAGATGTCATATTTTAACTGTGAAAAAATGATTTTTTTGTAACCTGCGGAAGCATTTAAATTGCGTTAAACATTACGGTTTAGAACTGCAGTTGTGTATGTGTGGGTGTATGTATATATATATATATATATATATATATATATATATATTTATATATATACATACATACATACATACATATATATATATGTGTGTGTGTGTGTGTGTGTGTCTGTGTGTGTGTGTGTGTGTACATATATATATATATATATATATATATATATATATATATATATATATATATATATACAGTATATATATATGTATATATACATTTACTTATTTACATGTTTCTATGTCTTTCCATAAATCTCACCGTGTATTTGTTATGTTATCTTCCGGTGGCTTACTGCATTCAAGTTAGATGTAGCTGATCCTATCTTAATTCTCTAAAGTGTGCTCAGACGCTCACACGATTCTCCTTTGTCTCCCCTATATCTAGTCATCAAAGGAGCTTCTGTCTACCTGGCTACAAATATATCCATTAACCTCTGTGTATAGGCTAATATATAACATATGGATAATGATCTTAATGTTTTACTATCTATCTGTCGGTCGGTTCTAAACACGGATCTCTTCCACTGAGCAAATCTCATAATTATTAGTAAATATGATTTATTTATTTATCGTTATTGTTATAATTATTACTGTTTCTGTTTTTCTTATTGCTGTGGTTGTTATTATCATTATCATCGTTGTTATCATTATTGATGTTGTTATCATTACATTATTATTAGTAGTAGTAGTAGAAGTATTAGTATTATCTTGTTATCAATATAATTATTTTTATTA